>NC_067232.1:11195000-11237500 GCF_019924925.1 Ctenopharyngodon idella | reverse complement strand
TGACAGGATGTTGTTGGAGGATTTGGTGCGCAACTTATCCTGAGCATCATTGACAAATCTTGTAAAATGTGTGGTCACGTAATTTTTCCGATCACCATGTCCTTTTAGGGGCTCCGTAGAATGCGTAATTTCCTTTCCGAACATAGTATTCGGCATCGGGCACATTCCTAACCAGTAGTCTAATTGTTTGCAATAATCAAAGTAAGGAAGTAGGGCTGCACGATTTATCGTGATTAAACCACACGTGATTTGGCAAAGGCTTCGGTTATTTTATGCGCAGCTTTTTAGAGCTGTATGGCTCTGTGATCAGTAGTAAATGCTTCTCCAGCTGAAAGCCAGAGGGCGCTCTTGCGCAGAAACTCCAAATATGCCCTGCCGCAAAAGAAGATAACACACATCATATCGCTGTTGCTGAATAAATAGAAGATTGAAACACTTTGATTAAACATGACTAATAAACACACAACTGCCTTATTCTGTGTAAGAAGCCACATCATCTCACAGAAGGATGCTAAACTGTCGTTATGAAGTGAGTTTGGAATAAAAACATGTTATTAAATGTTGTCTTTTGTTGGACAAGATGTTAATAAATGCTTCTTATGTCTGGAAAGATGTTTGACGCGTGTTGCTTTTTCAAATGTACATAAGCGACTCAAACTTGCAGTGCTTTCAGATGGATTAGCATTTGGAGCTATACTTCATTGATAAGCTGCGCATAAAAAAAATAATTAAAGCCTTTAATAATCGCACTAAGAATCGCATTAAGCAATAATCGTGTTCAATGTTATTTTTCATATCGTACGATAAATCCTGCAGCCCTATAAAGAAGTACTCCAAGATATTTATATGGGCAAGTTGTCTACATACAACTTGCCATTTTGATTATATGATAAGAAACAATAAACAATTATATAAATACAAATAATATAAACAATATCATTATTATTTCACCCCAAAATCGAAGTTCTGTCATCATTTATGCAGGAATTTCTTCAAAAGTTGAACAAAGCCACCAAAAAATGACAAATTAAGATAAGCATGTGAACGCTGACTAATTGGTTGGAGTAGATCCAGTCAAGGTTGTTATGGGACAGTTCACCGAAAAAAGAAAGTTCTGTCATCCTCTACTCACCCTCATGTTGTTCCAAACCTGTATGACTGTCTGTGTAACACAAAAGAAGATATTTTGATGCGTGTTGGTAACCAAACAGTTTTGGTGTCTGTTGACCCTTTTTTGAGACATTTCTCAAAATGTCTTATGTCCAACATAAGAAAGTCATACAGGTTTGGAACGACGTGATGGTAAGTACATGACGACAGAACTTTCTTTTTTCTGTGAACTATTCCTTTAAGAGCTTGATTTGATCTATTTCAACCAGTTAGTCAGCTTTCACATACGTTTTATCTCACTTTGTCATTTTTGGTGCCTTTTGTCACCTTTTAAAGAGCTTCTGTGTTAGCCATCATCCTGTCATTCTTTCCCTCCAGGGGGTGCTGTGAGGATGCGGTACAGTTAAAGCAGTGCAGTGGAGTCCTCACTGGCTCTTTTTTTCTGAACATGGTGCTCTTTCCATCTCTGTATCCTTATAATTCTTTATATTCACATCTTTTTGAACCATATAAGTTCACATCGTTCTGATCCATATGAGTTCAGCTCAGAAATGACCTGATCCTGAATTACCTTTCCCAGCTGCCCTGCTCCTTCTCATTTCTGACCTTTCTCTGTTGACTGCCTTAAGTATTGTAGCATCACAGGGGGCTGGCTGATCAATCTTCTTGGTGCATTTTTTGGAAGCACCAGCTGAGAATCTGACAGGTTGTAATTTGGTTTGTGTGAAGCCCTGTGTTCATGGGTACATTTATTACATTCAGTCTATTTCAGGATTTTACACTCTCGTTCTTTCACATAGTTCAGAGGGGAGAGCTATATGTATTCAGTGTCAGTGTTTCGTTTTACAGTTAGTTTTCAGATAAATCCTCTTTGCTCTGCGGGTCGCTTGCTGCTGTTACGGTTGGTATTTAGATACGCTTGCGATGCGCTTCTGTTTCACACTTGGTTTTTTAGTTTATTTCCTTGTGTGTGGGTGTTTTTGGGATTGATCATACTAGGAAGGATCTGAAAACACTCCCAGGCGCAGCACAGCGTAATCTCACGGTTCCAGTACATTTCTTGACTCCCATCAACACCAATTAGTTTTGTTACCATACTGTGCAGTGCTGGAAGATGGGCGGTTTAAGCTCAGGATGATGCATGATTCTAGGTCGACCCCCTTTTGGATTCTTCTGTCTCCTTTAGGCCCTTTCGCACTAAATGCAAATGTTCAGCACCAACAACAGTTTGAAAAGAAACAATGTATTCATATGAAGCTGTTCAGACCAGCAGGGTTTTTCCTGGGTCAAAATTGGTCTTACATAAAGTACCCTACCCATGTGAACTGCAAGCCCAGTACTTACAATACATCCAAAATAAAAGCTTTACAAATCTTTTATTTCGAATCAGTTGTCAAGTGAACCATTGAAATTTCAAAACACTTATGACGTAACGAAGCCTCGTTTACTGAAATCACGTGACTCACACTCCTAACCACTGATTCGAAACAAAAGATTCGTAAAGTTTCGAAGCTTCATGAAGCAGTGTTTTGAAATCGCTCATCATTAGATATTGTTGAATAAAGTTGTTATTTTGTTTTTTTGGCTCACAAAAAGTATTCTCGTCGCTTCATAACATTAAGGTTGTACCACTGTAGTCACATGAACTGTTTTAAATATGCCTTCAGTACCTTTCTGGGTGGTAGAAAGTGTAAATTAACTTGCTGTCAATGCAGGCCTCACTGAGCCATCGGTTTTTATCAAAAATATCTTAATTTGTGTTCCAAAGATGAACGAAGGTCTTATGGTTGAGGAATGACATAAGGGTGAGTACTTAATGACAGAAATTTACTTTTTGGGTGAACTAACCCCTTTAAACGCATCTGATTGGCCATTGTGTTCACATGCTCAACAGATATGTCTGTGATTGGCTACAAAGCTCAACGCTTCAAATAGAAACCTTTGATGCTCTTCACAGAGTACTCATACAAACTCATACAACTCACGGGAGTGTTTTAAAGCAGCTGGCTATCAGTAGGTACTGGTACTGCGGCAGGTGTTATAACATTAAATGATTAAATAAATCTTTGGAGGGACAAAGATTGATTTTGGCTGCCACCAAAATATTTTCATTGCAGGAAAAACCCTGGACCAGGGAAGAACATTTGCACAAAAACAGATTTTCTTGTTTGCAGCTCAAGAACACCCTGAGAACTACAGGCATAACCCATTATTAGCAAGTTGTTTGAATAAATATTCAGCAAACATTCACACTTTTGCCCTTTGTGAGACATAGTTTATTCCTATCAGTACTCTTCTGTCTATATTCTGCACATTAAAGTTTGCTGCCCCAGCATTATATATATATTTTTATATTTATACACACACATAGACTACACATACGCTTCAAAAGTTTGGGGTCGATAAGATTTTTTTAATGTTTTTGAAGGAAGTCATGAAAGCTGCATTTATTTAATTAAAAAAATACATCACAATATTACTGTTTTTTAATGTATTATTACAATTCAAAATAACTGTTTCTATTGTAATATATGTTGAAATGTAATTTATTTCTGTGATGGCAAAGCTGAATTTTCAGCAGCCATTCCAGTTTTCAGTGTCACGTGATCTTTCAGAAATCATTCTAAAATGCTGATTTAATACTCAAGACACAGTTATTATTATCAATAATGAAAACAGTTTCAAAACACTTAATCTATAAAAGCACTTATTTATTAATACTCTTAAATGTGATCTTTAGCTAATCTCATTTTTTTTTTCAAATTGTAGATGTTGTGATGCCTAAATTCACTTGTAGCATTTAAAAATGTTAATTTTAGTTTTATTGTTTTACTTTTAATTTATTTTGATAAAACTGTTTAGAATTTTTCTGTTATCATCCTTAACCTGAAAATAATTATTGGCTTATTGCTATCAGCCAGTACTTTATGGCGCATCTCTAAATTACATCTTACAAAAACTGCAGATGACTTCAGTTAAACATCACATCTGTGTTTCAATATTTATATTTTTATTATTGAATTTAGTAAATGAATTTGCTTCTCCTGCATCCTGTGCTTCTAATAGACCAGCTGAAGGGTGCGTTATGGCATCTGTTGAACCAGCGTGAATGTTCAGCCCTATATTCGTTTCACTCCTGGTGTGAATAGACCATTCGCCTGCGATTCGTTTAGCTTTTTCGTCTCCTGTTTGGTGTGAAGGGGCCTTTAGACTGCATCAAGTGTGTTCACTATGGCAGACAGCTGGGGGTCCGTACAGCTAGCACCAACACTAATGGGCACGACTGTGATGGACGGGGCAGCATACCCCGATCCCCCCCTTCACTCCACTCTATTACATAACCAGACACATTTTCTCCTCCAGTTATGGATAATAAATACACACATGCACATTCACAGCCTGTTATTTGGTGCTGAAAAGGTGCAGGTTGAGATGGATGTGTGCGGTGTTCTCTGTGTGATGTGGTTGTTTTCCACCATCACCTTTTTTAATGAGAGAAAAATGGAGGCTTTTAAGAAAATGGCAGCAGCACTTTTAAAAGGCTCAATAGGTGACCTTATGCAGTCCAAAAGTGTGTGTGTTTTTGTGTGTGTGTGTGTGTGTGTGTACATGCCCATGCCTACGTTAAGGTGTGTGTTTGACGAACTGCTGTGCTGATTCACTCTTTGTACCTAGACAAGGCTGAGTGCCACTGCAGGAAACTTCTGCCGCCTCACTTCCTGTTTTTTTTTTTTTTTTTTTTCTCTCTAGGATCCCACTGTCACATTCCCAGCATGCTTTGTGCAGTGACCTATACTCAGCAGTCGCCACTCACAGTGACTTAGAGATGTGCACAGATGCACTGTACAAGCGTGGCTTGCCCTTACAGACCAAATGAGGCGTGAACACACTCACAAACACACACAGTCTATTATATAAACATCATCAGCGCTGTCATGCACTATTAAAGAAAGCAGTGCACGTACACATTATTTATCAGAACTGCACTGAGAGTGTGTGTGGTCAGCATTGCTGCAGTGCACTCTGGGTTACCAGTACACACACACATTGTTGGACCTTTATATTTATATATATATATATATATATATATATATATATAATAAAATATATATATATATATATATATGTATATAATATAATTTCCCTAACTACCCTGAATTCAATGGTTTTTCATATCAGGACATAATAAAAAAAAAATCATCTGGTCCTTGGCAGGTTTTAAAATTTGGAAAATAAAACCTGATGAACAGCAAGATGAAAAACAACACATGGCATATGACACCGTGTCATTGTTTATTTAACAAAAATAAAGCCAAGATGGAAAAGCCATGGATGACAAACTAAGGACACTCTATGATTCAATTGCTTATAGATCCACTTTTAGCAGCAATAATTTGAAGTAATTATTTTCTGTATGACTTTATCAGTCTCTCACATCATTCCGGAGGAATTTTGGCATTTCTTCTTCACAATGTTGCTCCAGTTAATTGAGATTTGCTGGCATTTGTTTATACACAGGTCTTGCCACAGCATTTCAGTCGGGATGAGGTCTGAACTTGACTGGGCCATTGCAACACCTTTTTTCTTTTCTTTTTCAGCCATTATGCTGTAGATTTGCTGCTGTTCTTGGGATCATTGTCCAGTTGCATGACCCAAATTTGGCCAAGCTTTAGCTGTCAGACAGATGGCCTCACATTTGACTCGAGGATACTTTGGTATACAGAGGAGTGGTGGCCGATGGTCAACTGAATGACTGTGAGATGCCCAGTGCCTATGGCTACAAAACAAGTCCAAAATCATCACCCCTCCACCAGCATGCTTGACTTTTGGTATAAGGTGTTTGCTCTGATATGCTGTTTAGTTTTCACCAAACTTGGCGCTGTGCATTATGGCCATTATCTCCACTTTGGTCTTGTCTGTCCAAAGAATTTTTCTCCAGAAGTCTAGTGGTTTGTTTAGATGCAACTTAGCAAACCTAAGCCGTGCTGTCATGTGTGTTTTTTTTTTTTTTTTTTTTAATATATATATAGAGAGAAGTTTACTCCTGGCAACCCTTCCAAACATGCCATACTTGTCCCGTCTTTTTCTAACTGTACTGTAATGAACTTTATCATTTAACATAAGGTCTGTGGAGTCTGAGGCGTAGTTCTTGGGTTGTCTGTCTGTTTTAAATGTCTTCCACTTGAGAATAATCTTCCTACCTGTAGAATAATGGACCTCAGATTGTTTAGAAATGGCCGTATAACCTTCCTTAGATTGATGGCAGCAACAATTGCTTCTCTAAGATCATTGATGATGTCTTTCCTCCTTGGCATTGTGTTAACACACACCTGAAGCCTCCAGACCAGCAAACTGCCAGAATTTCTCCTTTTATAGAGGTGCTCACACTTGCTGATGATCAATTAATGAAAGGCATTTGATTAGCAGTGCCTGACTGCTACTTACCCACTTAATTCCTATTGAAACAATAAGGATGTCCTTAGTTTGTCATCCGTGGCTTTTCCATTTTGGCCTAGTTTTTGTTAAATAAACAATGACTCGGTGTGATATGTCATGTGTTGTTGTTCATTTGAGGTTTTATTTTCTAAATTTTAAGACCTGCCAAGGACTAGATTTTTTTATTATGCCCTAATATGGAATTCAATAGGGTGTCCTAACACACACAGGCATCAGAGTCTTCTTTCAAAAACATAAAAAATCTTACAGACCCAGGCAGATTCTCCTAGCTAACTAAAACACCCCTCTTGTACACGCACACAGCCATTCATAGGTATTTGTTGTAGGTTTTGCATCCCATTCAGCTGTTAAAAGCAAGTCAGGTGGTATGAAGGGCAGCCATGATGGGTCCTGAAACATGACAACTGGCCCCTGTCCCTGGAACTGACTGGTACAATCAGCACCAGCCTTTTGAAGTGTTACCCGAGCATAGCTGGAGGGTCCTTCAGATCTTTGAGGTTTCTGGGTGAGGTACAGTGCCGCTCTCTTTTTTTTCTTCTTCCCCCTTTTCTTTCTCCCTGTCTCTCTTTCTTCCCTCTTTGGCAGAGCTGATGGAGGGGATTAGGAAGGAAGTGAAAAGAGAGAGGGGGCTCTCGTCGCCACGGTTACCCGTGCCCCCAGAAGTGAAAGATGGAGGGCAGAAGGGACTATTGTTTATTTTGACAAATGCTCTCTTGTAGCCTTGAGGTGACATTGACAAAACGATGCAGCCACTCAATTTTCAGTGAGACAGGTGCTACAAAGGCAGAGATGACATGTGTGAGGGACAAAGAATGCGTTTTGATTCACACATCTTATATCAGCCATGTCCCATTGTTTATGTGTGTTCTACGCAGGCAAATGAGCTACAGGCTTATAAATCAGGGGTGACTCCTCAATGAAGTGGGCAGAGACCTGGGAACTGCAGAGGCAACTGTAAATCTCCCGCTGTACCTATACATGCACAAAGTCCCAGCGAGCCCTACTCTGGATGTTTAGACACTGAATAATTTATTTGGCCTTCTTTTTAATTAAGTTTTCAGGGAAGGGCCCCCTTGCACACCCAGGGTGTCCTGTGTTTATAGGCTCTCCCAAAAATATGTTATCCCACTACTCAGCTGCTGAAAGCATCCATTGCATGTTCTCCTCAGGTCTAAATATAGCATGCCACAGTCTTTCTGAGAACACTTTCTCTCTCACATTCTTCTATTGCAGACTTGTTCACAGCATCCGGTGAATGAGTTGAATGGTGAGTTATTAGCCAATGTATGTTGACTGAGGGACTCGCCCGCACCGCTCTACATCTGCTGCGACCAGCTGTGGAGATAATGAATGGACTGGGGAAGAGGAAAATAAGAGGAAGTAGAAAGATCATGCGGGCATGTCACATCTGAGATGCCGAAATTGCCCCTTTTGGATGCTAGAGTTCATCATCAATCCCCGCAGAATGGGAGAGCTTAGGTAGGGTCATAGGTCATGACCTGTCTTGGTTGCAACCTCTGCCAGTTCCACTCAATTGCAGCACTTCCTGTTTATGTAGACGTGTCTGCAGGGCTGTGAAACAGACAGCATTTAGTTATCTGACCTCTGCTCTTGGCTGGTTATCAGAGGCCTTGTTAACACCTGGCATTAACATCCATCTCAGTAGGGCTGTTCAGCTTGATAGTTGACTATATACCATGCAATGGTAGATGTTATGTGAAAGCTACAGTCTACACTGCAAGTTATGTTGCAGTCGGACGCTTCCAGCTTCATTGACTCTAATTAGAGTAATTCTGTTTTGACACGTCTACTACAGTGTTTGTGTGTAATGTAGAGACAGTGTAGGTTGTTTATGGTCGGCCAGCAATGTAGCAGCAGTTCAACTGATGTGCTATTATAGGCGTGTATATATTGGATACTTTGTCACTTTGAATGTGGCTCATCCAGTAGTATTATTTATAATGTATTTCAATGCAATACACTGTCAGGCAGCTGGTGATGCCAGACTTGTTCATTCATTTGATATGTTGAATCTTACAAAGAAATATGTTTAATGTGTAAAATATTAAATTAATTCTTGTAGAGTTGTCAAAAGTACCAACTTCGGTACCCCACCAGTACTGAAATTCTAAAAATGTAACGCTTTGAGCGCTGTTGAGCGGATTCGTAAACATCTCTGATTGGCCATTGTGTTCACGGCTCATCGGTTATGTCTATAATTGGCTTCAATGATCAACGCTTCAAAAACGTTGTAAATAGTCATCAATGACGCTCTTCACCGAGCGCTTACACAGATACACACGAGACCAGTCCGCTGATAGACACCTGCTTTCAAACATTCCCGCTTTCAAATTCAAACACTTCCATGTGCTTTCAAAGGCTCCTGTGCGTTGATCATTGTAGCCAATCACAGACATATCTTTTGAGCTTGTGAACATAATGGCCAATCAGAGGTGTTTAGAAATCCGCTCAACAGCGCTCACATTTTTATAATTTCAGTACCAATTGGTACCGAAGTCAGTACTTTTGTCAACTCTAAATCCTTGCATTAAATTTGTTTTTTAACTTATATAAAAAATAAAATGAATTATTATTTAATTATTTTATTTTAATATTTAAATGTATTAGAGATGCACGATTCTGGATAAATTGAGAATCAGTGTTTTTTTTTGTTTTTTGTTTTTTGTTTCAGAGATCACAGTTCTCCTATGGTGAATCTTGAATGACTGATTCAGTAACAAATACATTTGTTTACCAGTCACTTGTCACCACTTACTGGCGTAAAAATGTAATCGATGCAATAGTTATTAGAAGCGCCAAGTTACTTTCAAAAGGTGATATGATTTGCTCTATTTTGATTGATTCTGTTGACATCAGTGTTTATATACCAACTATAAACTTTTATTTCAGTACTTCTGTGATAATTTGAATATTTATAACACGGAAATAACGATAATGATAGCGAACAATTATTATTATTATTTTTTTTTCTTTTGGACTTTCTTTTTGAAAGCCAGACATATAGATCAGTGTTTCTCACTGGAAGGAACCTGGAAGGTTTCCGTGCCATTTAAGATTTTTTTTATTTTTTTATGGAAAAGTCATAAAAAATCTTAAATGGTATGGAAGTTTCTATAGTCAATATAATTTGTTTTAGTTATTCTCAGTTCTTCTGCTTGAAATACTCTTTGAGCGTGTGTTTTCACTTAAAGTATTTATAAGAATCCTTAAAGTCATGGACAAATTATGGAAATTCATTTCAGGGTTCCCACACCTTTTGACTAATAAGCATATCCAGTCCCCACTGCAGCGTTTCAGTCCAGCAGGGAGGGTGTGGAGAGAGTTCCTCTAGCACTTCCCTTCTGCAGGGGCACTGCACCCTTCACTGCACCGGGCTCCACTCAATGACAAATTAACCCTCTTTAATTGTGGGTGAGTTATGCAGCTCCTGGTGCAGTGGTGTGAGACACAATCTTGCAGCCTTTTATTGGGCTAATAAATCTGGGAGGGTGGCAGACGAAGCTGGTGCAGCCAGCTGGATGGTAGTTTGGGGTGGGTGAGAGATAAGAGACTAGAAACCCGCTCTCTCTCATTACCGCAGTTTTCACCGGAGTTTTTCCAGCACGTTGGGGGAATCTTATCAGCCTGTTCACGCGTCGCCCATCCTCTTTTGTCATTTGAGCACAGAACAGAAGCAAGATAGCCATTAATATCCTGAGCAATCATGCAGGATGAATTATGAACACGCTTAAAAGTGAAGAAACAGTGCGGTATTGTTTGTTATGCTAATGGCTGTACTTGTCGTGTGAGTGTGTGAGTGCTTTTTCTATTCAGGAGCTGTGTGGGTGGCACTGGCGGGGTCAATGGTTTACTCTACTGTTGCATGGTGGGCATGCAAAAGCATGCCAGGCATCCTGCGGGCAGAATACAGATCCCATCCCCCCCCCCGCTACCACGGATACGGCTCCGTACTGCGAGAGAGCGTGAGACGGAGGAAGTGAATTGGACGTGTCCTAAGATGGCTGACAGGTGTAGATAAAGCCAAAGAGGGCGGGTGAACCACAGAAATCCATTTCCTAGCAAACCCTGTGATTTATAGCCCGTCAGGAGCAGTGCTCTCACCAACACCAACCAACCAGCGGAAAGCTGTCAGGACCGCTCCAGTGCGCCCACACCCCCCAATCCATCCACTTTAACGCACAACTTCTTACACAAACGCTGTTGACTTCTTGCGCTCAGTTTCTCGAATAGAGCTGAAAAATACTAGGGAAGTGCAAGACTAGTTGTCTAAATGATGAGTTGACGTTCAAAATACTAGTCGTTTACTAGTCATACTAGTCATTTTTATTTATTTTTTTAATTTTTGCATGTTTATGTTTTGCGTTATATTTTTATAAAGGCTATGTTCAAAAAATAGGGGACAATATCGGTATGGAATTTTAAACCGGTTTAAAGGGAAAACTTTATGAATGAAATTATTTAACCGCAACAGATCAATATCCAAATGAATAGAATATGTAAGGAATAATTGACAACAGGCAGTTGAATTATTAGAAAATTATGCACACCCGAGGTGGTAATGACGCAAAGCGGAGTGGCCGTTATACCTCAGGTGTGCGTTATTTTCTAATAATTCAATGGACTGTTCAATTATTCCGCTTATACTACGGTTACCACACCTCAAGACATTGTTCAGATGTTGTTTCTCAAGATACTTCTCAAGTTTTTCCCTTAAAATACTATTGTGTGTAGGACTAATTTCTTATGCATCTCTTCCCAACGGAGGTTACTAATTCCAAAACGTCATTTTAGAGTTACATTTTCACAAAATGTATTTTTTTATTAACACTTGAATGTAGCCAAGTTTAATAAAAAAGCAACATTTTGAGCAAAAAGCTGAGGAAATCGCGATTCTTTTATCACACACTACATCTAGATCATATTCAGTACGATTATCAGAGCATAGATGCAGTTAACACCCCCAAAGCTTCACAGTCCTATACCACTTCCTGGAGTAGCATTTCCCTTGGTAACATTAGGCGGTTTTCATTTATATGCTGTTTATTGTTGATGATCGCATTATTTTTTTTATATGCATCTGCTTACATATGATGCTCGTTTCTGCATCTCCCTCGTCTGTGTTTTCGTTCGGGAGATTCTGTACTCATTCAGAAGATGCATAATAGTGCCCCCGAGTGCATAACAGTGAAAACATGGAAACCCGAAAAATTCAGTGTTTGGCGGGGAAAGAGTTAACGGAGGCTTGAGCCATTGATAGCAGACTAATGCAGTTTTTAATGCAGTTATTATAGAGAGAGAGAGAGAGAGATTAAGCATGTGTGAATTACCTGAGTCTGTGTGCATCTCTGAACAGTGTTCGGCAGCAGCATCTCTACTAACAGCCAAATTGTACGTTTATCTGCTTCAAGAACAGCGCCGTTATTACCTCACTAGTGAGAAATGTCATGTAGCTTTTAAGTTGCTAAACTAGTTTAATGATACAATCGTCAGAGCAGCGCTGACAACACATTTCTGGCTGAGTGTGTGTCCGTACTGTGTGTGTGTTTTTGAGTGGGAGAGAGCAGGAGAAAGTATGTGCTTTCCGTACACAACGAAACGTAATTTTGTGGCAAAAAAACATGGAAATAATTTGTTGTTTTCATCCTATTGTTTTCTATATTTATTATTTATTTGCTTGGTTACTGTCATTGTGAGTTTTGGTTCTATTGTTGTTGTAGGCTGTAAGGGCCTTTGAAATATCTGAAATCATTTGGCGAAGTGATATGGACATGTAATGCGGTCAAGATCTTCCTGGAACTACTTTCCCTGAAAATAATCGCACACCTCAGAACATTGTCAACCAATCAGATTCAAACATTCCACTGCCCCGTAGTATAACCTTAAATAATGTGAAGTTGCTGGTAAACATTTTTAACGTACTAAAACATAACCTCTGTCTCTACTTTTGTTAGCATCTACAGTCAGAGCGATACCTTCCACCCCCGTGCTATTACAGTCACTTCTGAGAGCTGAATATTACACACCGGGCTTAAGATAATCACATGCAGTCTGTATTGTAGCACAATTCACATTTTTCTTCTCCTTTTTTTCTGTGGCTGATGAGATCAGGAGTCTCACAATGCAGTTTCACCGTTTTATTCCAGTACCTGCAGCTATTGACTGTTGATTCAGGTGGGCTACCTGCTGCATTCATCTGGCGCTTGGATCGAATTTTATTATCCCAACTGCAAAATTCCATTGTTTAGATATTTGCTTTCGGCATCACAAAACAACGTAGTTTATTCGATGCTATGGTGAGGCAGAATTACGTGACGGAGCTTGAGGCGGCACCGTGACTCAGAAGATTTATTTTAAACCGCTGTTTCTTCACTGCCTTTTATGATGGTGTTATCTGTTTCAGATAATGGGAAGTGCTTTACTGCAGGTCTAAAATCTGTCTGTTTTCTCTCTCTTTCCCCGCAGGACCTCGATGGGCCTCTTGGAATCTTGGTGTGTTTATTTGTATCCGCTGTGCTGGAATACACCGGAACCTGGGAGTGCATATATCACGCGTCAAATCAGTCAACTTGGACCAATGGACCCCCGAGCAGATACAGGTATGTGTTTTTGTGTAACACTGTGATTGTTGTCTCTTCTTTCTTCATGGGGCTCAACAGGATGTTACAGCCTACTACTGCCCTGACCAAGCCAACAAAAAAATCCTTGTAGAGCCCTTCCTATGAGGACATCTAGTGTAGTCTGAGATGTCTCCATAACGCACTGCTTCATGAGGTCCAAATAACCATTCAAATTACAGGTATACGTGTGTAACTGTATTTGTATGTCTCTGTGTGTTGTGCTGTAAAGAGCAGTGTGGCTTGAAAGATTTATGAGTTTTTAAGCAACCAAAAGGGAGTCTTGCATCTCCCCTTCGCATATTAATTGACATCTGGATGGATAATTAATTCTTGATGGGTAATTACTTGTCTGTTTTTCAGCATATACTCTTCCTTCACTCTGATCCATCATTCTCATATTAATTTGTCTCTGACAGACTTAGACGTACGTGACATTGAACTGATAATGCAAATATGAGTAATTTGTATATCTTCGAACATAGCCTTGATTTTCTAAGCAGTTGCGTACAGGATTACACGGTTAATTAAAAATCAGGGCCATGAACTCACACAGATTGTTGAGCTTGTAACCAGAGTTTTCTTTTAAGCCTGTTTCAAGTGAAAGTTCATGTGTTTTACTGTTTTGCTTTATTAGGAAGTTAGAAATTGGGATGTGTGGCATGAATCATGGTACAGATATTTTGCACTATCACTTCTGTTGCCCCAGCGATTGTGCACAGCAACAAATCAGATTCCACCGCTTTAAGGGATGAATGAGGTCACTCTTTATCCGGAGGTCATTGCAGTACTTTGACATTGAAAGCGAGAGATCAATATAGTCTTTTTAGGGATCCAAGCAGTATAATGAATACATTTTTTTTTGTTTTTTTGCTCAGGTCATCATTTATGCATTTTAAATTATGCTAAGGGTCTCAATGTTATACAGAGATGCACCGGTTTTACAATTTACACTTACATAGACAGCCTGCTTCTTCATAAATTGAACTTGATGATTTATTTATTGATTTTTATAGTTGATATATAAAATCAACTATAAAATTTAATAATTTATATATGAGCTTGGTGTTGTATGTTTGAGTTTATGTACTTTTAATAATGGACAGGGACACTTCTGTCAGTGTTCTAATAGAGTTGACAAAACTGTGAAAGTGTTTGTGAATTAATTCCCAGCTGAACTAAAACATGATTTGCAATGTTTTTCATAAAGGAAACTACTTGATTTATAATGGAATAATGTGTACTCTGCTATGCTTTAAATTTGTAATAATAACAATTTTATTGAATTATTTATTTATTTAGGTGCTTGCTTGGATTTTCTCCTTACAAATGGACCCTGGGATTAAGATGATTTGTGTTGCTCTTCTTTTTCACCTGTTATTTCTTTGTTGTCTCTCTTTCTCTGTTTAGAGTGTGCAGAGCATGGGCAACACCAAGGCAAGACAGCTGTATGAAGCTCATCTCCCAGAAAACTTCAGACGGCCGCAAACTGACCAGTATCCTTGAGTCTATCTGTCTGTTTTTGTTTGTGTAATTGTGGTTGCAAATATACTCTAATGACCTTTGCTAGTCATTTGGTGAAAGTCAGCATCAACTTTCTACTCAGAGACTGAGGTTGTTGTGTGGTACACATGCTTTCTTGGTCGTCTGGAGAGAATTGACATGATTAAAGTGAAAAATCCCTTTTCTTGGCTCTAGAAAAGACAAATTGCGGATTTATAATATGCAAAGAAGTGTTTATTTGTGAGTTTGTGGAGTTTGTGCTGTTGCGTCCTACTCTTCTCTTGCTGCTGCCAATTTAAAAACAAACTATCAGATTCTGTAGCCAGCACTACCAACTTTTCTCTTGTAAGCAACCGAGAAGGGCTTAAAATAGGGATGCTAGCGATTAATTGTTGATTAAGCAAGGTCATGCACGTGCGTGCTGCTCAACCGCGAAACACAAACAGTAGACAAGTGAGCACGCCGGAGTTATGTTTGGGGCCATTTTACGTTAAAAGGCTAGTTATACCTTTATGACTAAGTTTGCTTGTGCATTCGCAGCCTTTTGTTTTGAGCAAATGTAAGTTGTAATGTTGTGTAGACCTATATATATCTGATGTATCTTATATAGGATGTGTTTAGTTGAGTTAAATAACTCGCCAGCAAAGGGCTTCAGTTTACCGGTTTTTATTCAGCGCGCGCAGCTCAAACAGCAATGCAGTACTAATAATAACTATGATTGGGACTGTTATATTATACAACATTATAATGAGAACACTATTGTAATAAATCCTTGTGAATTCTTTAGGTTGACTCATTTTACAATCCGACTAGCCCTTTATTTAGACTAAAAACCCTTCTCATTTATTTGGTGAGGAACATGGTGTTTTGAGCAGCATTTGCACACCCTGTCATGCTGTTGGCTATATGCCACTGCAGTAGACGCATATTGCAGTTTTAAGGCTAACGATTAATTGATCGTTAATTTAAACGATGATCGATCATGGAAATTGGTAAAAAGTGACATCCCTAATTTAGAGTATGTATGTTAAACAGTGTAATCTGCTGTTTTAGTGGTAGTTCTACTACAAATTGGATTCTCTTGCACACTGATAAATGAAGATATTCAATATTTGATTGCCAAAATACAGGTATTAGTGCTTTTTGTATATGTAACAAAATATTGCTCAGTTGTTAAAGGATTAGTTCACTTTCCAATTTAAATTTCCTGATAATTTATTCACCCCCATGTCATCCAAGATATTTATGTATTTCTTTCTTCAGTTGAAAAGAAATGAAGGTTTTTGAGGAAAACATTACAAGATTTTTCTCCATATAGTGGACTTAAGTGGTCTCCATGGTTGAAGGTAAAAATTAAAGTTTCAGTGCAGCTTCAAAGAGGTTTAAACGATACCAGATGAGGAATAAGGGTCTTATCTAGCGAAATGATCGGTCATTTTCAAAAATTTTTTAAATGTATGCGCTTTATATAAACAAATGATCGCCTTCAAGTGGTTCCGCCAAAACCGCACTTCCGTATTCTTCAAAAAGCTTACGCTGAATGTCCTACACCTTCCCTATTCAACTTACGGAACGAACGCAGTGCCAGTTCCGTTTTTTCCGTAAGTAGAATAGGGAAGGCGTAGGACATACATTGTAAGCTTTTTGAAGAATACGGAAGTGCGGTTTTGGTGGAACCACTTGAAGGCGATCATTTGTTTATATAAAGTATATACATTTCTTTTTTTTTTTTCGAAAATGACCGATTGTTTCTCTAGATAAGACCCTTATTCCTCATCTGGTCTCGTTTAAAGCCCTTTGAAGCTGCACTGAAACTGTAATTTTTTACCTTCAACCGTTTGGAGACCACTGAAGTCCACTATATGGAGAAAAAACCTGTAATGTTTTCCTCAAAAACCTTCATTTCTTTTCGACTGAAGAAAGAAGGACATGGGCATCTTAGATGAGATGGGGGTGAGTAAATTATCAGGAAATTTTAATTTAAAAGTGGACTAATCCTTTAATCTTGCAGTTGAAGTGATGTCAGTTTACATTTGAATTTGCAGTGGTTGGTACAACACCTAACGCTATTGCAAAGGATGTGTGCCTTTTCCCATAATGCTAATCGTTCTTATCACCCACTACTAGAATTGGGTTAGGCAACTCAGGGACACACTAGTGATTTTTGAACATTTCTATAATTATGGCTTGAAGGCAGTTCATATTTTTAACAGAAAGGGAAGAAAACCATCAATAAATGAGATGTATAAAAAATTGAAAAAGTTTTTATATCTGAATAAATTAATTTAACAGACTTTCCAAAGATAGCTTTGGTCTTCTGCTCATAAAAACACTACATATTTTCCACCATGAATATGCATGAATGAATATTCTTCTTGTAGCTTAAGAGCCCTTTTTTGTTTTTGAGACATTATATTTCTTGAGACATTTAGTTCATGTTAATGAAGTTTTACATTTCAGGTTCATAATCTTGTTCAGGCTTGAAAAAAAGGAAAGGATAACTTTTGCAAAATGGTTTTTACTGTATTTTTGATCAAATAATTGCAGAGACTTCTTTCAAAAACATACAAAAATCTTACCAACCCCAAACTTTTGAACATTACACAATTCTTTGAGAAATTTCAGAATAGATAGGTGATACATTTTGATTTATACATTTCATTTGCCAGTTCAGTTCTGTTACAAAGTATATATAAAACATATCATAGTGTATATATATAAAAAAAACCCAATTGGGAACTCCTGTTCTAATATTGGTGGATGTGTGAGAGTTTGGCAGGCAGAGGCCTGTGTGACTTCACACCTCTGGCTCCAGAGAAAACAGATGCTGTTTTCAGCACCTTCACATACAGCAGAGCTGAACAGGAACTACCTCATCTCTGAGGCCTGACAGGAAGTCTCTTCATGTCTCTCATCCCCCCCGCCTCATCCCTCTTGCCTCGGGTATCCTCCTCCGTCCTATTTCACACCATCAGTCTAATTGGGTGTGTGTGGCGGCCAGGATAATTCCATATTCTCCTCATTGGCGCCTTCAGAAACTCTAATTGAATTTCCCTGGCATCCGTGGCCCGTTATCAGCACTCCTGCGTTTGGTGTGGCTATGGAAATGGCTTCATTTGTATGCTGACCGATGAGGTACAATATTCTTAACCGTCAAAATGGATTAATCTGGACAGGAGAGGTGAGCTTCCTCCACAAACTGGCTTTGATGGAATTTGCTTTATCACAGGTGTGGTTTCTTCAGATGGAAATGCGGATCTTTTGTGCTTCAGTGCGGGGGTCTCTAACTCTCTCTCGCTTCGCACTTATCACCGCTTCTCTCTCTAATGGAAAAGTTGGCCGTGTTAATATAAACGTCAGATCAGCAGAGAGAGGAAATTTGAAGTTCTTTTCTCTTTTGTTGCTCATTGTGAATGGCAGAGGTATTTGCTTCATTTGGTGTGCTTGTGGATTCTTTCTCTGTTTCCTTCTCATTTTTCAATCCCTGTATGTGTTTTTTTTTAACTGCGTATAACTCATTTTTCTTTCTCCTATTTATGCCAGCACTATTTTTTTTATGCCTCATCATTCTTCCCAGCTTCTCTCTGTAACTTTTGCATCACGTTCTAACTCAGCGCGATGCAACAAAGCATCTCTTGCATTTTAAGGAAGCCATGCATAATTAAGTGTTCCTGAGAATTTTAATTAGCTTGTTCAGGTGTGCTTGATTTAGGGTTTGAGCTGAACTTTGCAGGAAGGTAGATCTCCAGGAATAGGATATGATATGTTATGTTCTTCATTCAAAAACAGTAGACGGAGTGTAACAGAACTGAACTGAGTGTCTCAACTCGCTTTTAAAAGTAGGTGATTTAAAGGGTATTAATGTAAAGACGCCTGAAACTTTTCCAAGAGGGTGTTATGAATAAACCATATATATATATGCGGGTGCGAGGGCCCTTTCATCGCTGCTTGCAGCTTTAATTGTGTGGTTGTTTCTGAAGAGCGCGAGCCCTCGCGCATCACGCTGTGTGAAATACAGACTGGACAGAACGTCAAAACATCCCACTGCTGTATGGCTATGCTATGTAAACTATGTTTCTTAGCTGGATAAAGCAAACCAGTGTCTCGCTAGTAAAGTTTTGATGGATGAGGATTGCAATCAAGATAATGATGATTGTGGTGATATACAGGAATCGTACAGTAAGCACACCTCAGTCTGTTATATTGACGCACAAACAAACCGTGTATGTGAACTTTCTCAACATTGCATTTATGCAAAGACACATTTCAGTACATTCACATTCTTTCCACACACATTCAGGATAATGTTTTGATTTGCCATGTGTACGTTGCTGTGTTGAGTAATTCTGAATGGATCCATGTTCTGTAGTAGGAGTATGCAGTTGTTTTTTGGCATCTCCATGTGGTTCTGTTCAGTATCGCAACTTGTCAATGTAAACAAGCTCTTTTGCTGTTGCACTGTACACATACTCTACACTGTGATTTCTGAAATGTTTGTTTTCTGTAATGTTTTTTTCATAGGTGCTTTGGTATGCATACATTTATGAATTATATGGACTACTTGTATCATTTGGTGTCCTTTTTGAGTCTCCAAGTTAACTTTTTTGGAAGGAGACTAATTTACATTGAAAAGAGCTTGAAGAAAATAGTTTTGTGAGAATTACCCGTCAATTTCATTGTTTACTTTGCTGGATATAGTAAATGATGACAAAATGAATGTGTTAAACAAGATAAATGGTGTATGCTTAATTTTACAAAAAGTGTGCAATCAAATGCGATTAAACATTTTAATCTATTGACATTACATATAATGTCATGTGTTAATTAAAATGTTATGTGTTAATTAATCAGATGGCTAATTCAGTGTAGGTGCTTTTGACCGTTATAATTAAACTACTGTTCAAAAGTTTGGCTTCAGTATGATCAGCAGTTTGGGGTCAACACCAAATCAGCATAGAATGATTTTTGTAGGATCATGTGACACTGGAGTAATGATGCTGAAAATTCAGCATAATTGCCATAATATTTCACAGATTTTTTTTTTTGATTTTTTTTTTTTAACAATATTACTGTTTTTACTGTTTTTTTTCAATGCTGTTTTGGGGAGCATTATAAACTTTCCGACCTTGGAAACTTTTGAAAGTTTTATTTATTTATTTATTTTTTTATTATATTGGTCACTCAGAGTACCACTTAAAATTCTTCCTGGACCACCAGTTTGACATCTGCTGATCTTTTCTACTAAGGATGCTACAAGGCTTTTGTCACTGACCCCTGTTTTTCCTCTTTTTTACATTCTTTCTCTTCCTGCCACCTGCTTCTGCACCCTGATCCATATTTCATCAGATGCATTATTGTATTGTGATAAGGGATTCATGAGAGCATAAATCCAATAAAGCTGCATGAACTGGTCCTCTTAGCATTTTACTGTCACTGTATAAATTCGCACTGTTAACAAAGAGTGAGATTCGGAGAACGTGCGTTTTGATTTCTCTTTGGCCCCAATCTGTGTGTGTGTTTGCTGTGAAAAGAAAGAGAAAAAAATGGCTTTGGGAGGATTTGGGGAAGTAAAGCCATATTAGTTTGATCTTAATTTTTTATGTGTTTTTTTTCTTTCAAATAGACACAGATTGCTGAGTTGTGTTCAGTTTGTGGTCCAGGTGGGGTGTTGGTTCTCTGGTGTTTTTAAAGGGAACCTATTATGCCCCCTTTTACAAGATGTAAAATAAGTCTCTGATGTCCCCAGAGTGTGTATGTGAAGTTTTAACATGTTAAAATTGCCACTTTTTGGGGGTGAGCAAAAACGCGCCGTTTCAGTGTGTGCCCTTTAAATGCAAATGAGCTGCTGCGCTCGGCCTAAGAGGGCGGAGCTTCAAGAGCTCGTTCTCCGGTGTCAGGAGTCAGTCAGGACGCACTATAATGTCAGAAACTGCGAATAGATGTTGCATGGAGATAGAACAGGTATAGTTTAGTTTAATTACGGTTATAACTTATATTGTCTTCTTCTTGTTTTTATCCACTATATTGGTACAAGCCAGTTTACCGAAGAGTTTTATAACGTTTATTGTACTTCACACAAAATATGAAGCGTCTGTTTTCACTCTAGAAAATCACTGTAAGAGCTTAATAAAACTTAAAATAAATATTTTCCATAAACTCTCTCTCGACCCTATGCCTTTTCGGGTTGTGCCTAATAAACTGGTAAACTTTATATCCGTAAATCAACTCCGATGAACTGTAATAAAGTGCCCTCACCTTCATTACTGCCGTATCCAGTATCACTCTGGAGGCTGTAAGCTGGATCACGAACAGTTTGTACTATACTTGAGTAACAAATTTTTAGCACAAACTGTTTTGTATTGTCCCTTTATATTGACAGTGAAATAATTCACACAGACATAAACGAATTTTGGTAGAGTTGAGGGAGCATTTTCTTCGAAAACCAAATTAATCCACCTCGTCTTCAGCGGCTCAGATTTAGGGAGTAAATGGAGAGAACTATGTGGATTAATCCATCCAGCTACAGAATACCTAAAATGCTTGGGACGCCAGTGCAGCAATGGCGGACTGTACAACTCGCTGTGAACTCGCTCAGGGCGGTTCTATGTTAAAACGGCAGTGTCTGTCAACATTCATGGGTGGGGCCTGTGTCTAATGTGACGTCACACTGTCAGGGATCTGGAAACGGCTTGTTCTGAGACACTGCTTATGATTTATGGGGATTAAAAAAAAGGAGTGGTTGGATTTTTATCATTGTAGGGTGGTTGTGTACACACACTGCCAACACACATTTATTTGCATAATAGGTCCCCTTTAATAATGAGGAGAGATAACAGCCAGTCTGAGAAGGTCGGCTTCTTTACTGCAGGAGTTACATTGTTGCTGAGCAAGATGCCAATTAAAGCTTTCTAGCCAAAGTGAGATTTGCCACACCAAAAAAAAAAAGAAAAAAAAAAAAAGAAAAGAAAAGCTTCAAACTGGTCCTTGAATCAAATGTAAAAACAATAAGACTGAAATGAAATAAAAAAGGAAGTTTTGTGGCTTTCAGTCTGTTTGTTTACTTTGAGGACATATAAATATGAGGTACATTGAAGTATATCCAATCAAACTTCAATCAAAAGAAAAATGTGATCCAAACCAATTCATGGGGTCTTCAACATTAAGCTAGTTAGCATCATGTTTCTTGATGTCTGTTACAACCTCCTCTTAGGTTACAGAGTAAATACAAGCCAGGCTTGTTTAAATGCTGTGATGTTTGAAATGATTTGTGTTTATTATAAAGCTTGAATTTTCCTTAGCAATGTTTCAGAGCTGTGGAGTTCTTCATCAGGGACAAGTACGAGAGGAAGAAGTACTACGATAAAAATGCTGTCAATGGAGCCATTGTGAGTACAAACATGCACTCATCCACTGTGGCTATCAAGCATTATTGTGTTTGTGTGTGTGTGCGTGCGTGCTGCACTGCAATGTTTTTTTTCCAGGTTCATGACCACATTATTTATAAATCCTCAGCAAAGTTATGTCACCTTTAAACTGGTTTGTACTAGGTCTGTGGCAATACAATCAATCATATATTAAAATATTGTGTTTTCTCCACAATATTGCATTGATTAGTTTATGTGTGAATTCATATCTCTTCTTTCAGTTTAAGGAATGAATAAGCAGTTAATATAAATAGTGGCAGTTCTCTGAGGCGATGGACTGGACTGAAGTGAAGCAATCTGTGCGACAAATATTGTATTGTAAATATTGTATTGATCTTGCAGATTTGTTTGCTCTCATGCGTTTAGCAAAGTTGCGATTTTGATATTGTGATGCACTGCAGCATATTGAATCGTAACGTTGTATAGTGAGCCAGCAATACCCAGCTCTAGTGTTTACCCGAAGTTTACCGTCCATTTTATGTGTGTAAGGCCTGCTTTGGTGGCCAGTTGTTCTGATCAATGAAGCCTCAAATTCACATTACACAGCCTGGTGGGCTGCAGCTGTGCTTTACGTGCTGGAAATTGACTGACAGGAGCTAGCAGCCAATTAAAGCACTCTCACTCATGTTAAATTACAGTCTGTGACTTCCTCTCTGTTCTTAGTTTGTGTTGACCAAATCTTTAAGAACGCCACAAAGAATAGTAATTGACCATCCTTAGCGTGCCGTGCAGGTCTTAGCCTCATGATAATGCTTGAGGAGCTTAAGCAATCTAAACAAACAGCCTCCTTTTGGCCTTTTCTGATTGCTTTGGATCAGGAGAGACTGAAACATGGTTGCCGCGTGAAAGGTTTTCGATCAAACACTGCAAGGCTGCCCTGTCCAATTACAGTTCTCTTTCTACCTAAGCCTACCCAAGAAGAGCTCTACTTCTCTCTGACAGGCCTGTTTGAGCCGGCCAATTAAAGCTCCTGCCTGCAGAAACAGACAGCCAATCAGATTTCAGCAGAGGTCAATGCGAAGGTGGTCAGCTGCTGATTGAGGAGATAAAAAACAGACATGTATACAAGCAGCATCAGTCTGTGTCAGAGAAAGGATGGGGAAAAAAAAGAAAAACAGTTAAATGAATTTAAATGCAATACTAAAATGAAAAATAGTGGCGTATTGTGTATCGTTGGAGCACTGCCTGAAGAAAGACTGTGAATTCTAGGTCGTTCTTATTCACTCACTCTGCCAACGGCTTTTATATGCAAATAAATTATTAAAAACAACTTGTTATCAGTTTAAGGCATTTTGCTTAGTGTGAGGAGAGGGTCTGGATGAGAGAGAGAGCGTGAAGAAGTGAAAAGAATGAGACGGTGAGTGAGAACAGTATAGTGAAGTGAGGGACTGTTACTTGAGATGAATGCAGAAGCAGAAAATGATTTATGACTGACTTCTTTGCTCTTTGTGTGTTTAAAATGTATTAATGTTTAACAACTGGTTTTGGTCAGTGTTGTTATTAACTAAAATTATTAAAAATTCTTTTTGTTAATTGAAATATAGCTGAAATAAAATATAATATAAATATTAGATAAAAAGCCTTCAAACATTTCTATTTTTTTTTTTTGTAGTTTAAGTTGAAGTACTGCAATTGCAAAAACTGCGAAGTAGAAATAAAAAAAAAATAATAAAAATGACAAAAGCAAGAAAATTATAAAAACTTAAATTAAAATGAAAATATAAAAATAAAAGCTAATTCAAAATATTAAATACTAAATAAGTAAACCTAAAATAACACTGATTTTGCTTCAGGAGCCTAATTTTTTTTTACAGTGTACATCACGTGGTAAACGGTACAAAATATTTTACTGTATAAAAGTAAACTGCAGAAACTCAAACATTGACATTTATTATTATAAGGAACAGTACAACCTCAACAATATGCAAATTTATTCATTTGAAACATCATATTTTTCTTTTCCATGCATAATTTACACATGGTTTTTTGAGGACGAGGGAATGTCAGTGAACTTCTTTCTTACCATCTACCTCATTTGTTCAGGTTTAACCAAATGACAAATTTTGCTCTGAAATACCGTCATCTGATTGGATGCTTAGCTTTTGATGTCAACAACAAAGATAAAAAAGTTTTATGTTTTTGTCTTTTATGTGATTCATTTTATTTGTATTTAATATAGTATTTATTTATCCTTCTTCCATTACCTTATTGTAACAGACATTTTTCTGCATCCCGAGCCACCGTTTTAAACTAAATACATAAATGAATTGTAGCCCTGCTGTTAGCATTTGTAGATTGTGTACAAACAATGTGTACGTTGTCTTTATTATTTAATGACCTCCTTTTATGCATCTTTGTTTGTCCTTGCTAATGCAGAAGATCCTTATTTTAATTCCCCCCTAAAAATGTTGACGTAGGAATGCAGTTATCCCATTGAAAACTGTCTATTGAAAGAGTCCTGTAGTGGAGAACGGCTTACACAATAGTGTACTAATTCAGTTTACCTCATCAGAATCCTGGTTTAAAAGTTGCGGCTTTGACAAGAGGGTGTAACTGAAGCCATTCCGAATTGTGTATGTTATTTACCTGTCACTATTTAATCCACCTAGACTGGAAGGTAAACGTTTGAGCAACACTATTTAACAAAACTTAAGTTTCTGTATTTATTTACTCACCTTTATTTCATTCCAAACCCAGGGTGTGGTGCTGGGTTTGATTACAACTTGCCCCAGTGATGTCTTTTAACTCTCATCATGTGATGCCAACTCTAAGCCTGAGATAGAGGCATCTGATGAGCAGCTGGGCCAAAAAAAAAAAAGAGAAAAGAAATCAATAGTTGCCTGCTTCCAGCCCAGGCGGAGAGAAATGCAATATTGCAGCCTTTCCTTGCTTCAATTACTAAAACAAGCTCAAGAGAGTCTAACAGACCATCCCTCTCTTTCCTTCTCCTTGTCTTCCTGTCTCGTGGCAGTAATGAAAGTTCTGTGTGTTCTTCTGTGGCAGTAGATGGGGAATAAATGTGTCTTATTGAAAGCCTTATCGCCAGTCAGCGTGCTGAAGTCATGTTCCCTCCCTGCTGATTCGCACCATTTAAATGATTGTGTGTGTGAAGCCAACAGCGAAGCGGAACCTCAGAAAATAAATGTCCCAGGATATTAAGCGTCCTGCACTTCCTTGTTTTGTTTTGATGTTTTCAAAACATGTTTTTTTTTTGCATGCTTTTTTCATTATTTTGATCAAAGTGTTTCCGAACCATGGAAAATGCGCAAAATGAAGATTCTCAGTGGGCCGTTTTTAATATCAAGAACAGAATATATAAAAGACGACGGGAATATGAACATCACAGGCTCTGCTATGGTAAATGTAACTTGATTTTTTTTTTTTTTTTGGAAAACTGTCAGTTTCTCTACACCACAGAACTGTCTGTGTGAGTGTGAATGTGTGAATGAGATATCGGAGCGTAACTAATAATAGCTTCAGCCTTCCGCATCCAGCGATTGGACAATTCTCATGCTTCTCCACTGTCTCTTTTCTCATTGCAGTCATCTAAGCCTCATTCAGCCCCAAGTGACCTGGCCTGCTTGGCCATTTGCACTGCATTATGGGGCATTTAGCTGTTCGCTCCTTCTATTACTCCTCAGCTAGAAAGCCGGAGACCTTTTGGACCTCAGACTGATGCTGTTACTACTTTGAGAGGATGGGGAGTCTTCACGCCTTCGGCTGCATTAAGTTGGAGATCGGTTCTCCCTTCACACTCCAGGCTGATTGCTGTCTCTGCTTATTGACCGCCTCTCTTCATCTCCTCCTGCTTCTCGTTCTGGACTTATTTCCCCAGACGGGCACGCTGGTATTAAAGGGATTGGGGGGAAAGAGGAGGAGTATTGTGTGGTATTATTTAATGGCTCTCTAATGAATATGTGCCCATGCTGCTGTGGAGCATAGTGGTGATGCTAACCCAATAAAAGCAGATTATGAGGGGGATCCATCAGCAGGTAATGAACCGGTCTGGACTGTTCTGTGCTAACTTGAGCTGTAATGGACCTACTTGTTCAGCTTGGGCTCTGTGGACGCTTGCTGCTGACAGCACTACTTCCATACTGGGACAAAGGGAAAGTCATCCATCGTCTTGTCCCTTCCACTTCCTGAAAACTCCCTTGCCACCGTCACTTGCTTCAAAGGAATATTCCAGGTTTATTACAAGTTAAGCTCAACTGACAACATTTGTGGCAATACCATAAAAATAAAAAATGAGGTTACTGTGAAGCACCTACAGTGGGGCCAGTTTTAGATGCTGTTATGGCAGAAATGTGAAGCTTGCATTAATTTTTGTATTAAAATGTATTATTTCAGATGTAAAGTAGTTTAAATCATCACTTTTATAATCATTCTCAAGTTTATGGTTTAACGTTGTCATGGCAAGCCATAAAATTGGATGTAATGTCTAGTAAACAATTTTAACACCAAGATCATGTTGACACATTGTTTAAATCATGTGGATATACTTTTAAAAACTGACTAACATTTACAGAGTGGCTTCCATTCTTCACTTCCATTGCAAGTGCCTCACTGTAACCCAGTTTTTTTTTTTTTAGGACAAGTCCAAATTAATTTTTGTAATCAACATTATGCCACAAATGCTGCCTGTTGAGCTTAACTTGCATTAAACCCTGTATGTTCCTTTAACTCGTGCTGCATTAAAATGATTGCATTCCAAATTATATTGTTGAAAACAAGCCATACTTGACACAAAAATTGGTACACAAATACCATTTCTGCTATATGTTTGAATTGTGCATCCATAAAACCTAAAAGTGATTTAATAACATTTTACAGACCTAATGAAATCAAAATTGGAGTTTTGTGGGCTTTAGTCTCGGTATGTTAGCTTTGAAACCATCTGGATGCTACTAACAATTATTTTTTTCCCTGTCGATTAATCTATTATATTTTCTTTCTCTTTAGTAGATCTCCATTACCCCCACCCCCAGTAAATCTATCAATTATTTTCTGATTAGGTGATTAATCCTATGGATAACTTGCCAATAAATAAAAAACATATCTTCTGGCATTCATTTTCAGTGTTTTCTCATAAAAATACTTACTTTACAAAAACATTTCCAATGTAAAAAAAAAATAATAATAAAATGCCAAGGTTAAGGAAGGACAAGTCAAAATTAATTTTTGTAACCAACATTATGCCTGATATGCTGTTGGTTGAGTTTAACTTTGAACTGGTTTATTTGTTCAACTTGCTCACCCATGCTGTGTTTTACTCTATTCCTGCATATTAGTGATGTCCAGTTCGCACACGAATCGTTATTTTGAACCGGTTCTTTTAAGTTAACTGGATTAACCAAACTGAGCTAAACCATCTGAAACTGTTCGCGGTTTGAGTCAGAACAGATCTGCAGGCTACTCAGTCAAAACTCACTTTTGGGCGTGCTTGCAAGTCACTCCGACTCAAACTGAGCCAAATATCCAGGAGTATATGATCCTATGATGCACTTCATTTAGTACACTGAACCAAGAACAGTCTTTCGGACCTATCCCACTTGCTGAGAACTGTTGGCCGAGGGGTTTCATAATGGGAGCAAAATATATGTTTCTGATGTCTTTTGCTATGATGTCTTAAACGTATTGGAAATATAACAGTGATCCGATGGTAGTAGTTCTTCTGGAGTCAACAGCCGTTCCCAAGACTTGGTTTATGGTTACAACAGTTCTCGAGTCACCGGTACACTGAACTGAGGAAACAGTCTACGAAGAACTGATGAGCTTCTCATATGAGTACGTATAAACCGAGCAGTTGACTAGAATGAGGGGGAGAAATAGAAGGTTTTCTTTTTTAATGGTTTCTAAAGCTTCATGTAAAAGGGTGAGGTAAGACTAGTTTATTCACTTTATGTACTTTAGACATGTAAAACATCCACGTTTCACATCATTGTTGGGTGCTTTAATTATTGTGTGACATCATTGCATGATTACGGAAACAAATCAGTGATTCGGTTTTTTGAACCTGTACATTGAAGCGAAGAACCAGTTTGCGGAAAGAATCAGACTTCCTACCACTACTCTCTTTCACTTCACCTTCTTCCTTTTTTCTCCCTCTGTCTAATAGGGATTGTGCAGTCACTTAGTTGATGTAGAAATGGAGTAAGAACCTTGACCCTGACCCAACCATGCCCCGCCTCCTCCCCGTCTCTCTTTTTCCCCCAAGAAAAAGAGGCTTTGTGGGACTCTGTTAAGGGGCAGGGCCTTTTATCTGCCCCCGAGACAATGAAAACAACTACCCTAAACAAACTACCCTGAGCGCTTGAAAGAGCACAGTCAAACAAAAGTGTGTCTCAAGAGATTGACTGGTATCATTCGATGCTTGGTAGATATTATAACAGGTGATCTTGAATTACCGGAAAAGCACTTTTTGGGGCTTTGTATTAAGAAAACATGAATACAAGGGTGATTGACTTCACATTATTGGTGAAAGAGGTTTTTAATTTTTGGCAGGTATCTAAAACCTGTATATATACATATTTGTTGATGAGTCTACGTAACGTACACGTGCAAGTTCATAATCAGAGGGATTAATGTTCATGTTGAGAGCACATATAGAGTTTTGTTTCTCAACCAATACAGACTTTTGGTATTCCACACAACATTATTCATAAGAAGTTTGTGCATAATTAGAGAGAAACTGTATTTTCAGCCTTCAGTATTCAGACTTCAGGAATACACACCTGTTATTGCAATCGATATAACGCTAAAGATGAGTCAGACAAGTCTTATTTATGAGTCAAAAGGCATCACTTGCTAGCTTGCAGTTCTTACTCACCTTGTTGAACATCAGCTGCTATGCCTTTTTTATTATTTTTGCTTTGATATATAAACAGCGTCAATATGAGATTTTAAATGCGTTTCATATCCCTGTTCAAATTGCTCTGGCAGTTATTTTCAAAATAAAATAGAAATATGTATAGTCATGGAGTTCTATAATACAAGCAGTAATTGAACCACTTTGGGTATTGTTTTGTCATATCACAAATGATGCCCATCTACCCCGGACAACACAATTCTTAATGAAACTGAAATAGAAATCCATATTATTGAACTTGGCTGAGCTTTTGATATATACGTATATGTAAACGTATATGAGCAGGCTGTTCAAACATCATGGTCTGATTGATGCAGTTATTTGCACTGGTTACAATTGTGAGTTAATTCTATTGATTTGAGGCAGTCTTGGCCATGCAGATTGACAGACTGACTGCAGATTCGGCAGATGGTCTCATTTCTTACATTTATGGAGTCTTCTGGAACATCTGGAAAAGTCTGGGCTATTTTTACCCACCAAATGTGTCCTTGATGATCGATGTAACTGCTGATAGTGCAACTAGATTAAGATACGTGCTTCCTCTTTCTGATTTGTATATTTGTGCAATCTGTTAAAGTGCAAAAGTTTTGTCTTGTTTTCCAGTTAAAATATCTAAACATCCTTAAAATAAGATAAATTCACTTGAGAAATAAAACTGCATAAGTTATTTTCAAAAATATATCTTAAACTAAGTTCTTATCCCTTTGGCAAATAGTTTTTTTTTTTTTGCTTTTTAAGCATAAATCTTATTGAGGTTTTCATGAGAAAATGATGCCAATGGGGAAACAAAAACTTAATTGTCAAGATATGTTCTCTGAAAACAAGTCTTAATATCTTAAGCAATTTTGCTTTACGAGTGACTTTGTTGCTTTAACGATGTTTAAATATTTTTACTTGACAGAAATGCTACTGAATAGTTATGTTTTGGCAGTGTTAAAGTGTGTGTGTGTGAGTGTATCAGTATATAAATTTTGCTTTTCCCAGTCTCCCACAGGCTGAATAATTATTCACTGTATAGTGATTGCTGCAGCCTATTAATTCTGATTTTTCTCCTTCCGCTCTTTTTATTCCACATCCCTTCTTTATCACTCTCTCTCATTCTCTTTCAATTGCTCTCTTTTACCCTCTCGTGCTCTTTCTTTCTCCTCTGCTCCTGCAGAAGTCCTCTGATGCTGCTTTGCCCTCAGTATCGTCTCCTCCTTCGCAAGCGGCTGAGAAAAGCAAACTGGAGGTACTGTAGCAATGTGCTTCTTCTCTGTCCTGTGCGGATCACTGATCTTGGTGCTGTGCTTGTGCTGTGCATTCTGGCTGCATCCCAATTCGCATGCTTTCCATCCTAAATAGTTTGCAAGTTTAGAATTGTTGCATTCCAAATGATATTATGTTGAAAATATGCCAAACATGCCCTCATTTTGTACTGTTTCTGCTACATTTTTAAAATATACTTCCATAAAACCTAAAAACAAAGTTTTGTGGTCTTTAGTCCCTGTCTTTTAGCTTTGAAGCCACCTATATTCACTAACTTGACACATTTAGCTTTTACCTGGAAGAAAACAAACTAAAAATATTGATGTTGCACTAAGACGCTATTGGTTATTAAAAAAGGATGACCTCTTTCAAAACTGTCTTGCTATATACTCTGAATGCACTTTCACATCACCAACAAAGTAGTATGCGAATTGGGACATCCCTTTTTGTGCTGTTAATCAATCATTCAGTCAATATTCTATGATATGTTACACAATCTCCATGTCCATGCGATTGAAGCTTGGTTTATGCTGGTTAGTGCTAAACTAGCACATCTTAGCTGGTCAAGTTGGACAATCAGCATGTTTGGTTAAGATAGTTTAGTGGGGGCAACAGCATAGAAACACCAAAACATGTTGGTGGCCATTATTATTATTATTATTATTATTATTATTATTATTATTATTATAATAAATACAGTCAAACCAAAAATTATTCACACATGTTTGATATTTTTGATATATTATTACTAGTGGGTGCAGGACACTATAGTTCATTTATGTAAGTGAGGATAGCAAAATAAAGTAAACTGTGACACATTATACCCAAAAATTCTTCATACAGTGGACTACCAGTAAAATTGATAAAAAATTTGGAACCAAAAATTATTCAGACACTTTGACCTGACCATGTTTTGTTTAAGTGTTATCTGACATAATTAAGATGATTTTTTTTCTGACACAGTTTAACTCTGAGATCTTTTCATATTTTATTACCATTTTTTTAAACTATAGTGAATAAACTGTATTATTGAATGAAATGTTCAAGGTGTCTGAATAAATTTTGGTTTGACTGTATATTATATATAAACTACAACAACAATTGTAATAAAATAATTATTATTGTCATTATTGTATAAGTAATAATAAGTAATATGATAATATCTAAGAACAAATAATAAAATCAAATATGCTGTTTAATTTCTTGTAGCCACAATTCCCAATACATAATCTATTTGTAAAATGGAGCGTGTAAAGCGGATGTAATTGCAACAACCAGAACCGTCTGACTATTGACAGTTTTAGCAACAGATTATATAACAGCCTGTAAGAACATTCATTTAAACCAAACAAAGGTGAAGGAGAAAGAACCTATAGAAATCACACTGACAGGTTCACATCCATTGTTAAAAACTGCTGTGGTTGTATTTGAGTGTGTGTGGAGTCAGATGCCTCTATGCTCTGCTGTGGAAAGGGATCGATAGTGCAGCTCTGGCAGCATGCAGAGGGGAAATAGAATAATCAATGTGCCCATAAAGAGCTCCAAACGGCCAATCCGCACCTCTCCTCTAGGCCTGTTCTTCATTTGTTCCGTCTGCTGGTAATCATAGTGCCAGTCAGACACAGCACCACGACTGCAGAAAACCCACTCTGATCCCTCACTCCCACACCTGAACCAGCCTCTCGCTCAGCGTTTTTGCAGCAGCAATTGATTTGCGCTGAGAAAAGGAGGGCTGATAGCTCGATATCAAGGCCAAACCTATATGATGCATTTCTTTGGCTTTGCCATAGTGTTGGAAGTTTTAAACAGCGCACTTTAATCTCAAACTTAAAAAAAACAAAACAAAACAAAAAAAAGTAATGTTAAAAGGATAGTTCACCCAAAAATGAGTTGTTCCAAACATGTATGAATTAATTTCTTTCTTCTGCTGAACACAAATGAAGATATTTTCCATAGTATGGGAAAAAATACTATGGAAGTCAATGCGGCCCAAGAACTGTTTGGTTACCGACATTCTTCAAAATATCTTCCTGGGGGCGAGTAAATGACAGAATGTTCATTTCTGGGTGAACTATCCCTTTAATTTTGTTTGTGAACATGTTTAAAACTATGATAATATAAAGAAAGTCAAGTAAGTAAACAAATCATTTAAATATTAAATGTTAAAATTATTTATATAAATTTTCCGAAATTATGACTGTCCTCAGTTGTGGAATCATTTCCATCTTGGCAAGCAATTTAGCTAGTAGTTAGTGCACTTGGTTTCCAAGGACAAAACGCTGTCAGTGAAAAGGATAAAACATGATCCTTGAAAAAAATCAAGGTTGTGAAATTATATTTAATGTATTTAAGATGAATATAATGCTAACTTTGATATTAGCCTTAGCAAGACAAAATATGATATTCTCCCATTCAATTTCAAATGTTTTAAAATGTAATTTCTGCCACTGTCATTTCTGAGGCTGTGTCAATAATTGAAATTAAGTCTCAGGACTAAAAAATGTTCGTCCAATCATTGCATTCCGTCTGAATACAATAAAAGGGTGTCCTACCTGCTTGATATAGCCGTTTCTATCCCAGCCAGGGATATTAGTCGGAATACTCTGGGTTTGGGCCAAATTCCGAGCTCGAAGCCCTCCCTTTGGACAGCACACAAAATATACATACTCTTTACTCTGATTATATATGCAGATTAATTGTGAACTTGTTAATTACTCATAAGGTTTTGGTCACATGGCCCACACTAAATTAGCTGCTACTTCAGAGCAGGGTCTAACCCAGCACAATAGGAACTACCAGTGACATAAGTGTATGCTGATTGGCCGAACACACACAAAATACCAGCACCCCCCATTTTTAAAAAAGCAATGTACACACACAGATTATAGGCTATATATTTGCTCCATAAACTGACTCTACGGACATGGAAAGCAGTGATAGATGGACCCTCTCAACACTAAGGAGTAAATCCAACACAACTTTGGACCAAGCAAAACATGATTATGTACTTCCTCTCAGCTAGCGACACTGGGCATCAGCCACATGGGAAACGGAAATACTTTTTACTGTCTTCTTTCTTTGTATAACAGTTCTATCTAATAATGTATTAGACAGGACTGTTAAACATATCATAAGCTAATGAAGAATATGAGTGCTGTGTGCTCAGGCTCTGGCGTTCTCAGCGCCGTCAAAATAAAAGTCACAACAACAAGTGCGGTTTACATCACTTCAGAGTTCCTACTGGCGGTGTGAATGCAACAAGGAAAACAACCCTATGGGGAGCTATTAGTTCTCGGGGAACTACCCTGGTGGCTACTTCCTAGAATTAAGTTCCTAGAACTACCCTGTGCGAAAGCCCCTATTATTAACCAAAATAATCGTGATTGTGATTTTTGTCATAATCAAGCAGCCCTAGTCATTTCTACCACAAAAATGTTATCAAAAACAATGCATAATTGAGATGTGGTGAAAATTACACTGTGAAGGTCATCTTTATGACAAAATGATCTGTGATGTGCCCATAGAAAACCTAAGAATGTGATAAGAAACCTTGATATATTGCATGTGTGTGTGCCATATTTAAGCTGTTAAAGTACAGGCCTCAAGGCAAAACTGTAAGCCTTGTGCCCTGAAGTCACCTCAGGCTTGTAGCTGACTCAACGTTTTTTCCATGTTCAATTTCTTGTGTGTATGCGTGATGTGTTTGTGTGTCTGTGTCCCGTCTCTGAGTACAGTTTATCCTGACACATTATATTTTCTGTTCCTCATTCTGACACAGAAGGAGAGAGAGAAGAAAAAGGAGGAGAAGAAGAGGGAAAAGGACACAGATAAAGGGAACAAGCCAGCAGTTTTTGAGAAGGTAATCAGCCTCATTACTGACCAAATAGACTGGAGCCAGTACCTTTTTAATGAGAGCTGTGTTTTTGAATCATTTTAAGACGTTCTGTTTGAAAAGCAGGTACTTGAGACCATCCTGGGCTTCTTAAATATGATCCCAGTGGGGAAAGGTTTTACAAATATGAATGATTTGACTTTTGAATTTGAATTTGATGTTTTTCTTGATTTCCAATGCTCGCATTTTTGGCAAATCTGAGTTTTTGAGAATCGCACATGAGTAGGACAGTGTTCAGTGACCATAAGGAAGATCACAGTCCCGACTCTCTTGTGAGATCAAACACTCTGGGCACTGGAGTTTAATTTGTCTTGCATATTCATATGCGTCTTTGCAGGAAATTAGTTCACTGGAATCTCTGGGTTCATTTTAGTTAAAACCTCATGTGGGGGATTGTGGATTTAAGGTGGTGAGTATGTGAAATAGCAGAGAAACTTAATGCGAATAAAGTGATGCAGACCATGATGTTTCTGGGGGATTCAGTGCTTATTTATTCAAATTTCAAATTCAATTTACATGTTGTCTTTGTGGCTAGAATGGGGTTGAGTTGACAAAAGCGTGTTAAATTGTTACACTGATACTAAATAGATCCCAGGGCTTTTGTAGGAAATGTCAGAGAGGAAAAAAAAAAAAAAAGTTAACATTTACTAAATTTGACCTTTTTACCATTTGACTCTGCTTTGTAAAGACTGGTTGGAAATCATGAGATGGATCACAAAAATTTAATTCAGCATATAATTTTGTGGTGAAGTAAATAAAAAATATGTATTTTTATCAAAAATGCAGTAAAACAGTAATATTGTGGAATATTAGTACAATTTAAAATAACCTTTTTATTTTAATATAATTTAAAGTTTAATTTATTTCTGTGATAGCAAAGCTGAATTATTCCATCATTACTCCAGTCTTCAGTGTCACATGATCCTTCAGAAATCATTTTAATATGCTGATTTGGTGCTAAAGAAACGTTGCTTATTATTATCAATGTTAAAAACCAATCTGCTGCTTAATATTTTGTGGAAACGGTGATATAAAGTTCAAAAATTAATTTTCATAATTTAATGTGTCCTTGCTTTATTAATTTCTTAAACAAAAAAATCTTATTCACCTCCAAACTTTTGAACAGTATTGTGTGGTTGGATGAATGGATGGATGGATGGATAGACAGATAGATAGATAGATAGATGATAGATGATAGATAGATAGATAGATAGATAGATAGATCAAAAAGTGTATTAAATTGCTACCATATGTACACTTTTGGCATTCAGATACAAAGTTTGCATTTTTCAAGCTGTAGTCTTTCGTATATTTATATGATGACTTCGTTGAACATGTATTGAACGCATTTGACCATACGGAAACAACCACACTGCGGTTCATTTTACAGAAAAACTTCCTGAGTGTCTGATCTCTAGTGCTTTGAGTGGTATCGAGCGAGTTTCTTCCGCGCCTGTGGACACGTAGAGTAACAGATATTGCAGGCTTGACTTCATCTCTCTGTACTGCAGAGATGTTGAGCAAACAAGCAAACAATTCTTAGATGTGCTGAAATAGCCACAGCAGCAATAATTTAAATTTTGTGTCTAGTCGACACCACACATTCACAACTCTGCAGCATACACACAAAAAAAGAGAGAACAGGCATCTTACATTTGTACTTGTGTAACGATCCTCTCAGTCCAGGCACCTTTTTTCCCTTTGGGCTACACTTCATAACCACTCGCAGTCACACACACACCTTCCCCTCCCCTGAAGCGCAGCTTGGGGTCATCTGGGATTATAACGCAGAAAACAAACGCAGAGAAAAAAAGGCATAAGAAAATGGCAGTCGTGTGTGTGGGGGGGGGGTGGCTTTTGGGAATGTGTATTATTGTCATCTAGCTGTCAGAGAGCACAATGGTGGTATTTGATTGACAGGCAGGAGTGCGAGACTGGGTGGCCCTGAGTGAGAGTGGAGAAAGAGTCAGGGAGAGGGCAGAGTGCTGTGCTTTCTCTTCAGTAGTGTCTCTCGCGCTCTGTTATTCTCTTACTCTCTCTCTCTGTATGGCTCCTTATCCTTCATGCTCTGCTGTACTGCACAAGTGGCTCTCAACTTGCTTCAGGATTTTACATTGAACATACAGTGGTGACCCACTAGCGTGTAAAATAGGAATATGCAAAACTAAATGATAGGTGGTCTGAATGACTTGTTAACTGTTGCCTTTGGGGGCTTTCTACCTGGGCACGTTTGCTGCGGTCCGAGCGTGATTGTTCCCGGTGCCCCCCCACAGCGTTGGTTTACATCTACATTAATTCGGATACATTTGAAAATGGCGTTTTCATTTCATAAAGCTCCCTGTCCACACTAGTATTTTCAAACATTTTCCAAAAGTTGCTCATCCACACTAAAATGTCTGAACATACGTAAATCACCTTACTGCGCATACATAAAACTTAAAAGCTCATGAGATGATACCGAGAGCAGACGTAATAAATTTCTCACGGTATTTTTCTGGCACAATCACTTTATTAGCAAAATATCCCAGTATTCACTGTTGCGTCCAGGTCGCACTCATAATCGTATGGTCTTAAACGCAATAAAAAAATAAAGTAAATTTTCATCTTTGTTGAAATGTAATTTGAAGATTCTACAAAGAAACATTTATCTTTAGCAATACCTTCAATGTGAATAGCAGGCACAACAATGCCGGTGTAACCATAGATATTATGGGTACAATATGCGTCACATGACTAAACATGCGTCATCGTTTTCTTATACCCCCGTCTTCACAGTCCACACTACAACGCAAAAACATCATTTTTACCTTTATCCACTTGGGAGAGCGTTTTCATAAAGCTCTGTCTTTATTGACAAAAACGCTGTCTCAGTGTGGATGGAAGGTCAAAAATGGAGAGAAAGATGCGTTTTCAAATGAAAATGTTAGTGTGTGTTCAATCGCGCCCTGGTGCATTTGCGCTCATCTTACATCATCACAAACGTGCATGCCGTAAGCAGGTCAATATATTGTGTTTTTTATTAATTTGGTGCTATTATTAGCAACAGAATGAATGACACTTGGGTTTACTATATGTGCGTGGTGTGAGAAAAATGAAGAAAAATCTTTAAGGTTAATCATATAATCTAGCATTTTCTTATGTTCATTGATTAATATTTCATTTAATTCTAAATCTATATCTAAAAGATATCTTGGTTAACCTTTGTTCTGAAGATGTTCTGAATGTAATCAATTTTTTCTGATAACTGCTGGATAGTTTTTTTATTGTACTTTTGGTTAAGTACATTATATATTTGAGTGCCACATCTACAGTGTTTAAAATAGTATGTCACTTTAGCGGTTATCTGCATAAAAGTTTCTTTGAATCGAAGTACAGTACCCAAATGTTCTGTCACTACTGTCTGGCAATATGATACAAAAAAAAAAAGGTCTCAAAACCATCAGAGCTATCTATTTTTACAGATGGCACCAAAAGGGCACGTGGACCCTATGCACTCTTAGAAGGAACTTTCCATTGCTTATCTGATCAGAGAGGATTATAAGAAGTGTGCAAAGTTTCCTGTATAGTTAGACTCTTTCTGACTCTTACTTACTCTTACCTCTCTCTCGCAATCTCGCTCATTGCAAGAGGGCCCTTGTTCAAATTTATTTCTTCTTAGGCAAGAATATTTTACTCTGATAAATTAGAAGAGGTTTTTAACTGTTATGTTCTATGCTTATTATTAAAAGAAGAATTCGAATTGTTCCAAATTCTTTTACTTATTTATTGCTATTAAGGAATAAAATTAATCTTTATCCTCATTCCTTCATCTGACTGGATCTCACCCTTATGAAGGCAGCTTTCTGCTGCTTCCAAATGGACAATTTTGAGGAGGCGGCGGATTACGAGCCATTCATTTGGCACACTGATTGCACTCACGATTACACTGCAAGCTCACTCTCGCTCCTATCCAAGGTAAATCATCAGCACTGTCATCCCTTACATGTGTTTTGTTGAACAAATGACATTGTCATCGACTAAAATGCATGTGCAGTTTACTTCCTGAACAAGTGCTCAAAGAGTTCGTGTTGCTCTCACATTCACATAGAGCTGCACGATTCTGGATAAATTGAGAATCACAATTTTTTTTTTTTTTTTGTCTGTTTCAAACAGAGATCACCTTTCTCCCACGATTCTGAACAGAGAACTAAAATAACATGTACTTTACTAACGGTTCTGACAAAATGTTAATTGCTTCAGTCTATTTAAAATGTTTAATTAATCTGAATGAACTATTTGTAAAAAAAAAAAAAAAAAAAAATCAGTTTAAATGAATGATTCAATGACTCACTTATTTCATTACTAATGAATCAGCATTTTTTGAACGAATCTCAATGAATAATTCAACAACAAATAAATTTTTTAACAGTCAGTTGTCACCACCTAGTAGTGTAAACAATGTAATTAATACAATCATTATTTGAAGCACCATGTTACTTTCAAAAGTTTATTTGCTCTATTATAATCGCTTCCATAGACATCAGTGTTTATATCCGAACTATAAACTTTTATCCCAGTACTTGTGATATGAATATTTGTAACACAGAAATAACGATACTGTGATGTTGAAAAGACTGAAGCGGTTTCATACCTGTACATGACAACTGCAGTCTCTGGATCAGCGGCAGTGCCGACGCAGATTTAAATGTTCCGATGTGATTTTGACACGGGCGATTTAGGAATTTAAGAATTTATTGTGTGGGTGTTTGAATCGATATCGCAATCTTTTGATGGTTAATCGTGCAGCTCTACATTCACGCCACATCGCGCCACAGTTCCACTGTAACTGAACTCAGACCACCTCCTGCAGCTAGTCTCAGGTTCGGTACACCGGTGCGCATCCGGTTCGCATGACAGCTTTCAATTGACTAATTATTCATGCGAACTATGCCCCATTTCAAACTAAACTGCCAGTGTGAAAGCACCCTTAAGAAAAGGCTGTGTAATCATGCTGATTTCAGGTTTATAATTCAGTTTTTTTTTTAGGGGCCAATGGTATTGAACAGAAAGCATGGTGTCTCAAGATGTATTTTTAACACAGTTTAATATAGTGTTGTCTCTGTACCAAAATTCCAGTAGTCGGTACCAATACCATTAAAAATTTTACAGTTCTTCGTACCAATTTCGGTACCACAGCAAAATCTGTTGGAGCTACTTTACTATTTTATATAGCCTATTTTAAAAACATATTAAATATGATGGTAATCATACATATAAATATTTGGAGCGTGTGCGTATGTTTGTGTGTGTGTAGGCTATATATACCTCAATGAAATAAATTTTGAAATATAAAAAATAAATGCTCATACATCCATTTTGTAACAGACGTGCGTTTTTATTTTAGCTATTCCGTCAGTGAAACGACACACTACAGCCTGTAAAACTATGAAATAAATATCAGTAAATAATGGTAACCTAAATAATAAAGTTAAATATTATTTAAAAAATAAAACATTTGTTTTTTATTTCCACACAAAGATGCGTCATATAGCCTACCGCTCTGCGCTTTCAGAGGGATGTGGGACACGAGCAGGAAAGAGACCATTTCTCTTTAATAATATCTTCATGTTATCTCCTGATGTTACAAGCAACTGACACTTGTTGTAAAAGGTCTGAAGAGCGAGTTTTATCCTCCGCAGGGGCAAGACATTCAGGCTATGTTTGATTTTGCGCTGCCAGAGAAAGCGAAAGTAAAAATCACCAGCGTGTGTGAAACGCGCTATACAAATAAACTTGACGCGCCTTATAAAGTCTAATAATAATTGACGTGCAAGCAAAAACGTTTCTGTCCTACGGTGTTTTTTCTACTTTACCACAGTAAAGAATGCAAATAGCCTATAATAGGCCTAATAGCGAACGAAAGGAAGAAATGTTTATAAATCCCTGCATGAGTGAAGATTTGGGAAAAGAAACAAAGATTCAATGTTCAGTGGAATAACTAATGGAATATCGTTAAATTCTCTGGGTGACCAGATTGCGATTCTCAAAACAGAATACAAAGCTTACATTTATGGACTCACGTACCTCTCTCATTCGGCATGAACCAAAATGTTTCCATGGCTGCGATGTCACATTTAATTGCTAACCTATTATTTCATTTGTAAACAAAGCTTTGTGCTTCACTCGTGTCATATTCAAGTAAATACTGCCACATCCCTATAAGTGGGTACCGAATATACCCAGATTCTCTGTACTACCGGTACTACAGAAATACGGGTATCGTCACATTTTCAAAATTTCAGTACCGACTTGGTACCGAAGTACCGGTACTTTTGACAACACTAGTTTAACAGTTTTAGGCCGTTTGGTGTGGTTGCAACTTTTCCAAGAGGGTTTTAGCGAAGTGTCTTATAGAGTGCAACAGTCAGGCTCCATAAGTAAAAATCCATTTTATTTACTCTGTAGATTAATTGATTTTACTGATAACTTATTGACCTTTGAAGACAGACGAACTGTAATGTATTAGGATTCAATTATGTCATTTGTAATGCTTCATTGGATTGTAGTACTTTCGATCTTGTACCTTTGTCTTTTTGTCTGATTTTCAAATACTTTTTTGCTTCAAATCAAAGTTTTTAATGTTGTGATTTACGTTGTAGCTGGTTGGCTTGGTTTCTGGCTTATAACTCTAACAATCCCTATGGGGAAAAATTAATGGAAAACCAAGGCCTCTAAAAAAATTGGGCAGATACGGTTGCACTCTTTAGATTTTGTGAATTGGCACCAACTGTAGTAATACATGATCAAGAAATGATTTAATATATTATTGGTCATAATCAAAGTGAACAATTCTTCCACCAATTAACATGGTTTATTACACTAACTGTAAGCTGTTTTAATGTTTGCCAAGCAACGTATTGCAACCGCACATTAATGTAGAATATGTTCACAGGTGTGTTTATCGCTAAGTTACTGTGTCTTTGAATGCGCCTGATCAAATCTGAATTTAGAGTCAGAAATATGAGTGTCATAATTGACCATTGTGTAAATGTAATGTAGAAGTAGAAGTATGTTTTCCCATCAGTCTAACACACACACACACACACTCACAAAACTGGGCAGTTCATTGTATGATTATTTGCCGTATTACAAAGTGACAGATAATTTGCACCAAAATACTGTAGAGTTTGGTTGGATGCATAGCCTTTGAAGTCAGCTAAAATGGATATGGCAAATGTTTTCTCTCTTTTTAAAATGTTGTTTATTTTGCTGTCCTAGTTGTGCACCATTATATGATTAGTTGCATTTTGTTATTTGCATGATTTAGAACCAATCTGCAACTTGTTTTTTGGCTCACAACCCACTAGTCCACTGTCCTACGTTCTTGCCATCTGTCTCAACTATGTGTGGTTGTATGTTGTTTGAAGTGTGGGTCACAGTGGAGAAGATTGAAAAATGCATTGGCCTTTTGAAAAGTCCAGCTGCAATCACTCTGCTTTCTGCTCCACTGAGTCAAGAATATTCACAGTCTTTGTAACTCCTGGAAGACGACTAAGCATTAAAAGAGACTGAGTTAGCACTGCAGGAGCACCTCCTGTTCTAGAGCAGTCTCACGACGTTCCCGGAGGGAGAGGGATGAGATGAAGGGAAAAGTGTGAAAGTTGAAGGAATGGAGGGAGAGATCCTGACAGGGTAGTTCAGCACCTTTGTGCCTTTGGGGCTGGTGCCTGTGGCTGTACGTGACAGCTCATGTGTGCACCTCCACACACACAAAACCAGTGTACTGATGTAGAACAAACTACATTCAGTTGTCTGTAGTGGATGTCCATCTGTCTGCTGTCAGACTGGATTGAGATGAACTTTATGACTTTGAAACCTAGGTACCAGAGGTTCATACTGTATCAATACTAAATCAGTACCATAGGCCTGAGTTTTACAAAGGGTTAGTAGGATGTCTGTGTTATTTATTTAATTGGCTTTTTAATATTTTTAATATCTTGTTTTTTTTTGTTGTTTTTTTTCCTCACATTTTTATTCTACTGCAAATACTTGTCAGAAATCATGAGATTAATCAATTATTTTATTTTGACAGTCGTAGTTTTTAATAGTAAAATGTACATTTTGTCATTGTACTAAAGTCAAAATAAGTTGCTAGCAAGTTAGTATAAGTTAACACTTAAGTTACTCTACTAAATAAATTTACTAAGTTAATAAATTTAATTTTGCAAACAACATGCTGTCTCTATAATATCATGTTTAACATTTTTCTCACAGTATAAATGGCTCTTTAAATGTGAAAACAATATAGATGCCTAATATAGAGGACAATTTTCTCAGGTTGAGAACCCAATAACCTGACCTGATAATACAACCTTCTACAATGA
>NC_067232.1:10990000-11190000 GCF_019924925.1 Ctenopharyngodon idella | reverse complement strand
GCAAGTATGTGTGTGCAGTTTGTTTGAAAACAGGAAACATCGGGTAAAAATTAGCCAGTGACTAATAGGAGTATCTTTAGTATAAAAATTATGCATATTTGTGTTTACATTTTCTACCGTTCAAAAGTTTGGGGTCGGTAGGATTTTTTAAAAATGTTTTTGAAAGAAGTCTTTTATGCTCACAAAGGCTTCAGTTCATATATTTGTTCAAAAATACAGTAAAATTGTGAAATATTATGTTTTTTTGTTTTTTTTTTGTGGGCAACACCAGCCAACAAAGAATATACAGCACACATCGCCTACTCCCAGGAGCCACGTACTGAGGTGCCAAAGGGGAGTGGCATATTCGTACGTGTCATAGATGGCAGATCAGTTACCAGGTGAACAAGTGAGATCTCATAGAGCAATGAGTTCAGCTGCTTTTACATGCTAATAAAGCAAAAGCTGCTGTCAGCATTATGCGTGTGTTTAATTGAATAGTTGCTTTTGTGCAAGAGGTATGACCCTGATCACTGCACTTAATGAAGATACACACGTGCATCTCACTGGTACAAGGGTGTATGAGTGTTTCGTGTTTACATTTGTGTGTGTGTGTGTGTGTGTGTGTGTGTGTGTGTGTGTGTGTGTGTGTGTGTGTGTGTGTGTGTGTGTGTGGTCTGTGCTCTTGATAAGCATATGTGTAGTGCCAGCAGGTGATATTTTTCCTTTGTAGTCTTTGTGAGGTAAAATGCATAATTAATGCAGATGAGATATTTAAAGCTCAAGGCCTGGCATTAACCAGTGTGATGCACATCTCCTTTCTCTCTATCTCTCGCTCTCTCTTTCTTCATGTACACTACCATTAAAAAGTTTGGGGTCAGTAAGAATTTTAAAGGCTGAATTTATTTGATCTAAAATAGAGTAAAAATAGTAATGTTGTAAAATATTATTACAATTTAAAAGAATTATTTTAAATTTGAATATATTTTAAAATGTAGTTTATTCCTGTAATGGCAAAGCTGAATTTTCAGCATCATTACTCCAGTCTTCAATATCACATGATCCTTCAGGAAACATTCTAATATGCTGATTTGCTGCTCAAGAAACAGTTATTATTATCATCAATGTTGAAAACAGTTGTGCTGGTTAATGTTTTTGTTGAAAGCTCAAAAGAATAACGTTTATTGATATAGAAAATAAGTCTTTACTGTCACTTTTGATTAATTTAATGCATCTGTTCTGAAAAAAGCATTAGTTTCTTTAAAAAAAAAAAAAAAAAAAAAATCTTTCTGACCACAAACATTTGAACTGTAGTGTCTTTTGTGTTATACAGTTTTGGTAACACTTTACAACAAGGTTCTATATATTAACATTAGCTAATGCCATACCTAACATGAAATAACAATGAACAATATTTTTCAGTAAGTTATTTTTCATTTCTGCATATATATATATATATATATATATATATATATATATATATATATATAATATAATTTTTAACATTTCAAGTTGTATAAACTAAAATGTATCAATGTTATGAACAAATGTAGAAAAACGTTACAGAAATATGTGACCCATGCTAGCAAAATGAGTCGGAATGCGCATAGGCTAATTACAAGCTACAGGCAAAACAAGTGAAAAATGTCAATTTTGGTTGAAAATGAGTTCATTAAACCCTCCTCTAGCGATCCCAATGCTCCAAATAGCAATTAAACATCTAAAGGTATCTTTATTTGTTCATTTTCTGAGAGGAGTACCTTTTATTTGTCCATGAAAAATGCTGTTTTTTTTCTGCTCGCTTCTTGACGACTGGCGCTTCCCTCAGCACAAGTTTGGTATTGTTTCAAAGCCAAACATTCCAACTTTGGGAATATTCATACTAGTGAATTCCCGATAGCATGAATCTGAACAAATGAAATGTGATTTTCAAACAGAGAAAATGGCAATAACTCATTTTTGAAAATTTGCTCATTGCGACTAATTTTGCCAGCACGGGTCACACATTCATAAGTTAACATTAACCAGAATTTTATTTGTAATGCATTAGGTTTCATGAACTAACAATGTTAACGAATTAAACCTTATTGTAAAGTGTTTCCACAGTTTTACTTATTTTATCCAAATTGTATTATTTCATCTCCCATTGTGTCAGTCCAAATATGTCAAAATAAAAACATAAAATGTTTATAATAACTATGTATTTATTTATTTTTTAACTACAGACCTGATACTGACACAAAGTTATATATGAAAATTGCTTGATCCCTGCTTGAACAGAATCTCTAGTCCTCTTGGGCTCGAGTTTTATCGGTTCACACAGGATGCATTTTTGCTTTGATAAAAGCTGGATGGAGAGCAACGAAATCGAACAAAAACACAGTTGTCACAAGACATGCTTTTAAAAGTTGAGTTGTTTAACTTGCTTCTTGATATGTGGCACTCAGCATGAAATGCTGAAAAACATAAACAGAGATACCACAGCTCTGACAGAATCCTGCCGAATTTAATTGAGTTCTGTTAGGAACAGACATTTTCCAGGTTGAGAGAAACTGAGATAGACTGTCGCTTCTAAACTCCCATGTATCTTAAATCATACAAAAGTTTATTTTTAAACTTTTTTTAGCAGAAACAAAATATAAAAAACTAACCAGCCAAATTAGTTGATAGTAATTACTTGTTTATTGAACTGTTCCATAAAAGCAATATCACACTAGCAGTCGTGCTGTTGTAATGACTGCCTACAGCCGAATCACAGCCAAACAGAGAACTGGAGTAAATTTAAATGTTTTCTTCATGAGTTTGGTCTCGCTTCCTTGTTACCTCATCAAAACGTTGAGTCATTCTGTCTAAAACCGCCTCGGCGCAACCTCACTTGTCTCTCTCCTCTCTCTTCATTTCCCACTCATAGTCTGCGTCGGAACCGTAGATGCTGATTCACTCTCCAGCCTGAGGACACCAAATAATAAGAAAGTCGGTCACATGATAATGGCCGTTCCTCTCTGCGCTTCCTGCCTAATCTAGGCTAACAATGACCTTGGGCCTGTGCTTATACCACACACACACAGGGAGATGGGTTTCTGGTTTGGGGATACAGAAAAGATTGAGAAGGGAGAGGCGATGAGGGAGATGGCGAGAGAAATGAGGTTTGGGAAAGATGGAGATAGAGAGAGAGAGGAAGACAGAACAAAAGGATAGGAAATGAGAAAGAGAGAGAGGGAAGTATCGAGGGAGATGAGAGAGAGGTGGTATTGAAAGGAAGGGGGAGACGGAGGAGAGGAAGAGGAGATAAAAGACGAAAAAGGTGTGCTGGTGCAGGGCGCGAGACTGACGGTTGGTGTGAGATTGAGTGTGTGTGTGTGTGTGTGCAAGAGAGAGAGAGATTCTCACTGGGCCGCTCATGCAGGGAATGGGATTTCAGGATTCACTGTCCACTCTGCCTAAAGGCCTGTGTGAGTGTGAGTGTGTGTGTGTGTGTGTGTGTGTGTGTGTGTGTGTTAGAGGAAGTGTTCTTGTGTGTTTCTGGTGAATAACTATAATAGATACTATGGCTCTGTGACTTCACCAGTGGTTTTATCAAAGATGGGCACTGAGGGATTTCTGCCTCCCAGACCACATGCACAAAGCCTTTGAAAGTCAACATGAAATCTAAATTGACTACATTTACTTTTTTAATGCCTGCTTCTGTTATCATTGTACAAAAAATCATTTTGTGCATATTAAATAAATGACTTGTCATTTTAGCTGATGTCACCATGATAAATCTATTCCCAATGGATAAGTCCCATTTTCCAGCTGCACAGTTTGGGGAAAAAAATCTAATTGTGATCTTTATAATGAAAATTGTGATTATGATACTAATATTTATGGCTATCTTACTTTCTTAATTTTCAAATGTTAAACCAACAAACTGTTACTTTGTCAGAAAACAGCAGGGAGTCATTAAAACTTCTTTTTTTGTTGACAACAACCAGTTAAGCGCTTCTCATTAAAAGTTTCGGAAGATAGTAGGGGTGAAACGGTTCTCTGTAAAAAAAAAAAAAAAAAATCAAACTGTACAGTTCTGCCCACTTGGTTCAGCACACACTTGCACCGTGGTTCATCTCATATCTGACGACGCATACGCATCTATAATATGGTTTGTAGAAAATAAATAAAATAGACAAACAGTTAGGTTAATGTATGTTTCTGTTGATGGATACGCATTCTGGCTTCCCTTAAACTTTGTTCAATTCGAGTGCTGTATCATATGCTCTATATGACCAGACATTTACGCCGTCATTACCCGGGTGTTAATGGCGCACGAGCGCAGGTGAGACCTAACCAGCACACGTTGCTATCTGCGTTTAAACTAAACTCATTTAAGCCATGCCAATTTTAACATTCGAGTGCAAGGTGCGAAAGAGAACTTAAACTCGCACTGTGAGAAAATTTGCACACTCATCCGAAGCGCGCACGCGGAAGCGCGTGTACAGCGCGCAAATATTGAGGTCTCTTTCAAGTCTTGTGCTTGAACGGACAAACTCACTCAAAATTATGTCAGCATGCCCGTCTTGGCGAGTATCCTAGTAAGCATAGTCGGTTATGTCTTAAGTGAACTTATACACTTGAGAAAGAACGCATGTGTTCAGTATCAGTGTACAGATCCGTCTATTATATCTTAAAGAGACAGCAGCCCTTGCATTCCTGCTATCTGAATGTGCTTTTTAATGTTAATTAAATAACAAAAGACAAGGAAATCACTCGTTGCTCATGACTGAATAGTAACTTAATAATTAATAATGATTGATTGTTATTTAATTTATACAGTGAAGATTACATGCAATGTTGTTTTACATTTTATTAGCTACTTTATTCAATTTCTGTACCTCAAAAAACTGGATACATGAAAAACCTGAAAAGCTTTATTTATTTGTATCTTTGCTTTACTGTATTTATTTGTGCTGTTTGATTATTTGTTATTATTTTCTTTATTTTTATTTGACAGTAGTAATTTTTTACCTGAACATAGCACATACCGAACCGTACCGAAACCGTGAACCTAAAACCGTGATACAAACCGAACCGTGAGTAATCTGAACCGTTGCACCCCTAGAAGATAGTTGCATGTTGCATTCCCAAATGCATGTTGTAAGTGACCCAAACTCAGAGCAGATGCAGAGATGAATGTGGAGCAGTATTTACTGCAAACTGAGCCGCTCTGAGACACTGAAAACACCTGATCGTGAGCTACAAGTGTAAACGATGACAGTGCTGCACTTCAACGCTGATATTTAAGTTATTCTATTAAATCAGCCTTTGCAGTTTCGCCATGTATTTCAGTTGTATTTCAATTAATTGTGCAGCCCTACTTTGAAAGATGTCAAAGTTTGGAAGTGAAATAGGTTGTATGTTGCAAATTCACGTTGACTTTTGACTTAGAATTCTGTGACTCATAATAAATGCTCAGTTTTGAGGACACACACACACACACACACACACACACGCACACACAGCTTCTGTTCCTCCAGGCTTCCTCCACACCTGTGCTGTGCCCACTGTTCCCCGTCTGTCGTCTGTTATTTATAGAGCACAACTGACCTCAGATCAGACTGACTAAGCTCAGACTGAGGTTTGTTCTCCCACGATGAACCTCCATTAGTCTGGAGTCTCTCTCTTCTCCTTATCGTTCAGTTTCTCTCTTTTTTTTTTTTCATTGTCTCTCACTTTCTTTTAATCAGTATCTTTGTTTAGTTGTGTGGGAAAATGATCGAAACATCCCCAAACAATAAATGTCCACAAGTAAAAATCCCATTAATTTTCTCGATAGGGGAACAGATTTTTAACGATAACTTATAAACCATTAAAGACAGACCTACTGTGATCTCTGAGGTTGTTAATCAATAGTAAATGCTTTGGTTACAGCCTTCAGCCTGCATTATTTCAGCTTAATTTGTGGAAAAATGACATTACCCATGCATACCCCTTTGCTCTGCAAAGAAATGTCCGCCAATCAGAGAAACAAAACAAGCAAATTGCAAAACTACTTAAAGGGTTAGTTCATCCAAAAATGAAAATTCTGTCATCATTTCTGTTCTGAGCCAGTTCTGTTCTCTCCATTGACAGCTACGCAACTACCACTTTGACGTTTCAATCCATATGAGTGGTTGAATCCAAATTTTCTGAAGAGACACGATCGCTTTATACTGTATGATGAACAGATTGAATGTACACTTATTTACAAACAAACATTGAGCTAAATAATATATATATATATATATATATATATATTGATATATATGATACTGATTTCTCCACACAGATGTATGTCTGTAGAATACATTCCAGATTTCGCATAGATGCAAGCGTGTTTGTGTGCACGAGACCTCAGCTAATCAGTGTGCACCATGGGAGAGGAAGTTTCCACTGTGATGGAGGTGCGCATCAGATGCTAGACCGTATCGGCAGCTTGCAGTTAATGGAGAGCGGTTGAGTCCCTGATGGGTGGTGGAATAATGTCCCCTGATTTGGACAGCCAATCGAGGGGGGAGAAAGTGAGAGAAAGTCTTTATTTTAAATATATATAGGAGATAGGAATGGCATCAGACAATAAACCGATTACAAAAAAAGATTTACGGAGGCACTGGAGATTACGAGATGAATTTTATATGGAGTGAAATAAAGAACAGAGATGGAGGAAAGAGAGTTGCCCTGCAGGAGGTGGAAGATGCAGTGATTGCTGTGGTGCTGTAAGTTGGCACACTCGGGCCCAGCAAAGTGAGTGCTGCTTTTAAGATGTTTTTTTCTGCACAAAGGACGCACACACATACGCTATACATGCATTAATGGACCTTAACACCTTTAATTAGACCTGACAAGACCCTCTTTGCACTTTAAGTGTATGTGCAATGACATTTGCAATGCATTTAAATGTGCTACAAGTATTTTAAGTGGCACATAGAATTTGTCCCTGATACCAGATGCTGTTTAAAGCACTTGGCTTTTGTTGAAGTCTTTGTGTGATAAGCATTCTGGTTTGCTGACATGTCTTTGGAGAGTGAGATTATTGAGGGATTTTGGTAGCAGAAGTATAGCGGAGCAGCTAACATTGCTTACAGCACCTTTACAATGAATATGACATGTCTAAGTGAATCAGAATAGCCAACAAAAAACAAAAAAATATTATCCGATAGTATTTGATTGGATTGTGAATATGGTATTGTTTATTGTAATTACTAAGGAAAGCATTATTACTATTATTGCTCATAAACTAATGGTTATGGAATTGAACAGGTGCACTACCCTTCAAAAGTTTGGGGTTATAAGATTTTGTTTTTTGTAACTTTTATTCAGCAAGGGCACATGAAATTGATCAAAAGTGACAGACTTTTCAAAACATTTCTATTTCATATAAATGCTTTTCTTTGGGTCTTTTTATTTGTCCAAGTATCCTGAGGAAAAAATATTCCACAAAAATATTAGGCAGCACAACTGTTTTCAACATTGACAATAATAAATAATGTTACTTGAACACCTAATCAGCATATTAAAATTATTTCTGGATCATGTGACCCTGAAGACTGGAGTAATGCTTTGCCAGGAATAAATCGCATTTGTTAGTTACTTGTATTTTGTTACATTGTTACTTATTTTTTACAATGTTGTTACCTATTCCTTAAATTATATTTTTTAAATATTTGAACAATGTTTTTCTGAGATACTGAAAGTTATTACATTTTGAACAAAGATGTAACTAACTTTTTTTAAGTGATGAATGGTACTATGACCAGAGACATTTATTAAGAATGGGCCCATTTTGAGTTTGTCTTTAACCATTGCTTCATAGATGCACAGACAAGTTAATTCAAGCTCAGTTTCATAACTGTACAGTGAAAGACTTCTTAAACTTAAGTGATTTTTGTGGCTTTGTGGTTGTGTAACATATTCAGACAGTGGCCACAACAGACATCACTTGCGGTTAGAGGAAACCCTTGAACACGGGAGAACCCTGCAGCACCTTCAGGATTTATCTTATTCACATGTTACAAACGCAGTTTATTCTGTTGTTCCTCTGTTTTATGTATAGGTGTTGTTAATTCATGGGTGTTTCCCTGTGCTCACTGCTTCCAGTTATGTTAAAGACATGTTTTGGATCAAGTTTTTGGGAGTTTGGAGTGTAAGGTGTGTAAAAAGTATGGACATATTGTAATGTAAATATGGGCACTATATCATTTTTTTTTGAAGGATCTAATATTAAACTTGGGTATGTTTTCCTTATGCTTACAGGGGTGTCCAAACCTAGCCCTTGGCCACTGTCCTGCAGAGTTTTGATCCAACTTGCCTCAACAGACCTGCCTGGACGTTTCTAGACTGGTTTGGTTTAGGTGTGTTTAATTGTGGTTGTAGCTAAACTCTGCAGGATACTGGCCCTCCAGGAGCAGGATCGGACACCCCATTCTAGAATATATGAGATGTTAAGCTGAAACCAATACAGTCAAAATTATTTTCTGTGCTTATCAACCACACACCACAGATGCTGGGTAGTTCACCAAAAATGAAAATTCTGTCATCATTTACTCACCCTCATGTTATTCTAAACTTTTTTTTTTTTTTTCTTCTGTGAAGCAAAAAAGTCTATATAAGTATTCACTTTCAATAGTAAATTCCCCCAGCACTGCACATTTACATGCACTAAAAACAGAAAAATTGTTCCTTTGCGTTTTTCGTGTGTAGACGACAACGTTGTCAAAACGATCCCCTTTCACACAAATCTAAAAAAAGTAGACAAAGATGAGATGATATGAAGTGTAAGGGGCAGTGAATTCCATAATTTAGGAACATTAAAACTAAATGACCTTCCACCTACAGTGGACACCCGAAAACAAGGGATGAACAAAAGACCAAATTCAGATGAGCTAAGATCTAAGTTTTTAGTTGAAAACGGTGTCATGTAAACGGCCCCTGAGATGTTTCTCTAATCAAACACACCTGATTCAACTCATCAGCTCATTATTAAAGACTCCAAGACCTTAAATGGATGTGTTAAATAAGAGAGACAGAACCAGGGTTTTACATCCCTGATGTGTGTGTTACCTGTGAGGCTGCGGCAAGTGTGTGACTTGGAAAGGAGTGTACTATATTAGTCAACAAGCTACGTGTGAGCCAGTAAACGTATAGATCAGAGCTTGTCAGCACACGCTGTGCGCTGCGTATTGCAGGAGCATAAATCAGAGGAAGACATGATAACACAGAACTCAAGATAACACCATACACAGCCATACCACAGCCGAGATATGAGGCTATGAAAGGCCTGTCTTCATTTCCTTGATTCGTTTTAGACCATGTAGGCTGTTTTTGTCTAAACCTTATACTGAATTTGAAATTTGTGAAAAATGACATTAGTCTTGTATTCAATATTTGGTTTCTGTGAACAGAACTTGTTTTGTTCACCCACTCTTTGAGAATCAATGCATTTGTGTCTGAGTCTTGCGTGGTCCATATTGCAGCTTATTCTGGCAAAGAGCTGCCCATTTATAGAGACTGTCTGACCAAAATCTAAAGCAATCAACCACATTTAATTTGTTTTTTACTTGTCTTAAAGGCTATGTTCACACTGTCAGTCCAAATCCGATTTTTGCGCATATCCGATTGAAATCTGATCAGATTTAGCCTGTGTTTATGGAAAAAAATTAAGAAATTTATCACATTAAGAAAGCAAAAAGCTGCATATACTATGAAAAGATTGATAAAACGTAGTGCTAGGTTTAAAGGCTAGTTGTTGTTTTTTGTTTCTAACCTTTGTGGATGCGATGTCTCATAAAATTTTATGTTGTTGTTCCGGTGTCTTTAATTATTTTCCCGCATTCTGTGCATCTAGCCGATCTGACGTGTTAATAAACCCAAACGAAAGAACATATGTCATGGTGGCTCCCGTCATGTTTCATGGGACTCTTATGACATTTCGGTGTTTACGTGCAATACACAGACATACGTAATCAAATTCTATGACACGTAGGGAAGTATGTGACGCAGATATTATAAAACCATTCAAACACAACACAAATTCTTTATTTATTATATCAGTGGTTAAGGGTAAAAGACTTGTTGTTTTTAAAATATTCACGAGTCTTTTGTGTCGAGTCGAGTCAAGTCTGAAGTCCATTAAAATGCAACTCGAATGCGACTCGAGTGCCCGTCTCTGATGCCTACCAACCCAACGTCATTGCCATAGAAACCAATGCAGATATTCCAGAAAACAAAAGAGCAGCATAGGACGCACAAATCAGATCTGAACAGTTGAACAATAATTTTAGATCAGATTCCAATCATATACACTACCAGTCAAGAGTTTTTGAATGGTTAGATTTTTTAATGTTTTTAAAAGAAGTCTCTTCTGCTCACCAAGGCTTCATTTATTTGATCCAAAATACAGCAAAAACAGTAATATTGTGAAATAACTTCTGTTTGAATATATTTTAAAATGCAATTTATTTCTGTGATTGCAAAGCTGAATTTTCAGCATCATTACTCCAGTCTTATATTTCAGATAAATGCTGTTCTTTTGAACTTTCTATTCATCAAAAAATCCTGAAAAAAATTGTACACAACTGTTTTCAAGGGGTGGTTTTATCTGAAATATCACTAATACAAGATTTTGCAGGGGGTTTTTGTGGTAACAATCCATTTCCTTACACTTAAACTTTCTACCAAAATACTGTTTTTTTTTTTTTTTTTTTTTTTTTTGTTTTTTTTAAATAGTAATTATTTAGTTTAGTTTAATATGTTACTTAATAACATATATTGACATTTGCATAATTTGACATTTTCTTCTTTAAGGGATAGTTCACCCAATAAAATTGAGAAATGTATATTCTTTATATCATTTATACACCCTCATCAAAACATTAGACCCCACTGACTTTCATTCTATGGACAAAAATACGAGACATTTGTGTTACAAAAGAGAGAGAAAAAAAGAAGCATTCAAGTTTGGAACGATATTTCAAAATATCTTTTGTGTTCCACTAAAGAAAAAAAAGTCAGTGCAGGTTTGGAACAACATGAGGGTGAATAAATGATGACAGTTTTCATTTTTTTTTTTTTTTTTTTTTTTTTTTTTGGGTCAACTATCCCTTTAACTACCACACTGGCATACTTGATGCACAGACAACTTAACCAGAAGCTGCTCGCTACAGCCTGTAATATAGTGTTAAAACGGCTCTTTCCCCCAGCACCACCTTCATCTCTTCCTCCGCCTTTCAACAACACATCTGCCTCCAGCCCCCACCGCTGGCAGCCTTAATGCGACAAGAGCCACGTGTATGAGAGCGAGAGAGTGAAGGGCGCCCTAAATGAGCAGCGTCCTCTGACAAACAACACTCTTCACCTTAACTAGACATCGCCCTCCCCCACCATCCGCTCAGTCACCCTGCAGGGACCCAGTTTAGTTTCACACCACACGCAATCGCATGCACACACACCTGCAAACAGCCGATCGATAGCAGTGCCGCAGGGAGTCTGATCAATATTGCCTGAATTTGGAGCAGCGGGAGAGCGGCGAATTATCTGAGACTGTTTCCAGGCATATATCGGCATCAAGGGAGCCCACGCAGCTTACTCTGTCTAAAATGTGTTTTTGTATGATGCATTTGTGTTGCATTCATTTGCATTTTTACACATATGAGAGCTCACGTAAAATCCACTAGTGTCCACTTAAACAGTCACCACCTTCATTAAAGGTGTCGGATGCAGAACCGAAGCACAAAGATGTCATAAAAGAACATTTTGTCCTGGTGGGTTTGAAGCCTCATTTCTAAAGCTTCCACTGGAGGCGGAATATTAGCGAAGTTTCAGAGTAACGAAAGCACGAAGGCGCTAGGTGGGAATCATAATTAGATCTGCGGCAGCTTTTAGGCATTCGGTTGAGGAAATTATGGATTTCTCAAGCCCTATGGAGTTCTTCATGATGAAGATAAGCATTTATGAAAAGTCTTAATTAAAAGTTTATTGCCGGCGGAAGGTCGGTTGATGGTGGCTGTTGCCTTTATGCATCTGTTTGTTTGAGGCTGCAAGAGAAGGATAAGATCTCAGAAACCTGACTTGGATGTTGTATGGCCATATTTGAATACATCTGAACACAAACATAAAAGCATGTTACTGTAGTTACGATTCTTGTTTTTGTCAGAAAAGACCCCCTTCTGAGTGTCGTGAACCGAGACCTGTGAAAACGGCAAATCCAATTACTTTATGCAAAGTGAGATTAGTTGTATTTTTATTAAGAACAAAATAAAACTTGCATTCAAATCTATTAACGGTGCCTTATGCGCAAAACGCAGATTGCTTTGATGTGGCAAGAGCAAATGAGTTTTGGAGAACAGTCAGAGGAAAGTGCATCAAAAAATGCATCTGAAAGTGGCGAGTAGATGTAACACCTCTTCTGAAAGCAAACGAGGAACTTCTAAGAGCCTTTTTTCTTTTAATTGTATCACCGTCTCTCTCTCACCCCCTCCTACCGCTATCTCCTACCATTTCTCTCTTTTAATAAGCCATCATTAACCAAGTCTGACAGCATCTTTAAACGTGTTTGCATTGATCTCTGGGCCTGTGGCCTGCCTGTCTGCGTCACAGCAGACCCTAGAATAGGGTCAGCTCCCATAACACCGGCTATGCCTGATGAAATCTCTTTCCCTCCTGACCCACGGCCTAATGTGAAATTTGTGCCAAGAATGTTTAGTTTTTTTGCATAAATTAAATGTGAAGTGTGTATTTTTTTTAATGTTGAAATGCTTTCTCCTGTCCTTGTTCAATGTGCAGAGACTGATATAAGTAATTTGTATGATGACTTCCCACAGAGCGTTAAAGTGTTACTGTATTTGTTTGAGACATCTGACATGTCAACTTCTGGCTAGGGCTGGGTATTTTTTCCAATTTGATCTGATTTCGATTTAGATTCAGATTCCCAACCACTCGATTTAGATTAAATTCATTGAGTTTATTCAGTGAAGTATTTATTAGACTGATTCAAATGGTAAACTCATTAATTTGTGTGGCTTTTGGTTCATTAAAAGGACTGACTCAGAGTAATTTAGGCTACATTTGGACTAAACTAGTTGTACTATTTTTCTTTAAAGCTACAATATGTAGATTTTTTGCCGCTAGAGGTCACCTATTCAAAACAAAGGCGGAACTTTATGCCGCAGTCGCTGCTTCCGCTTCTTCCGGTCAAGCATATGAGGTAACACAGCACTGTTAATCATATTAGATACATTTGACTGTGTTGAAAATGATGAATTATAATGTTACTCTGTGTGTTCGCTCGGCGGCTGCTGTGAGACACTCGTTGCACACTGCAGTAAACTAGATAATCGAATAATAGAATATCATATTAATAAATGCTGGGTGGCTTGTGTTGATAAATGGCATGAAATTAATTTTAAAACGTATTGAATGATGGAGAAAATGCTGTATTACTGTTAATAAAAAAAAAAGCTGCATCTGATTATGCTAAGTTAGGTACTTGACAAAATAGTGTTTTTCTCTGAGGCATGGTAAAAGCATGGTACTCGAAAAAAAAGAAAGAAAAGAAAACTAGATTTAAACAATAAGACTAAACGTGTTGAGCTATGTAACAGTAATTCGTTTTCTGTCTATGAATGTAACCAAACAGTTGTTCCCTTGTCTAATAAAACATGTAATATATTAAAGCGTCTTTGGTGTTTCCATGGTTTCTACAAAATAAAAAAACGGAAACCGAGGGTAACGCGGATATGACGCCATTGACAGGTGACTCCCGGACACATCCCATATCCCTGGTTAAAATCGCAATTTTCTCACAATTTACAAATAGTTGGAAACATTTGGGATATTGTAAGTACTCAACTGAACAAAATATATAATATTGGTCTAGTGTTTTTTGGATATTTTACTGCAAAAATCTTACATATTGTGCCTTTAAATTCACTATAAAGAAGTATGTCCTATATAGTAAGAATGTGTGTAGTATTGAAATACAGATGTACTACATTAACCATGTTGTCTTTGTCATGTGACCTACGGCATCATTTCCCATGGTTGACGTCAGTTTCCATGGCACATTTCGAAATCTTGCCAGAGGTAGTACGTCATCATCTGTTTACTTTTCACCTTTTGTTTTATGAATACTATGAATTGGAACATACTAATTTCACTTACAGCTTTTTGGGAAGTAGGCATATTCAGACACATGGATAGAGTAAAAGATCATTCTTGCAGTTTTAAGAATCAGTATCTAGATTGTTAAAATTTAAAGTAATTACAATTTTTATTAGGTGTCTTAAACTTTAACGCACTGACATTTATACAATGCACTTATTGTGTACATATATTTTGACATTGCTCTCATTTTTAAAAAATACCTGCATGCAATTACAGCTGTGATTAATTTCTGTAATTACATCTATAATTACACTGTTGAGCCTTCCCTTACCCCTTAACCAACCCTTAAACCAACCCATACCACCAAACCTGTATCCCACCTCAATAGCAGCAAAAGAGTTTTGCAATACAATATGAACATTAGTGCATAGTCAATCAACACAATTTCATTACAGTTCTGTTTGGTGACTCTGGTGACACAGAAATCACACACTTCACCTTCAGAATTGCTATTAAACTCAGTTTATGCGTTTCTCACTGTTTATTTGGACACCTCTACGAGTTTGAGACTTCTCTGTTCGTCTGTGCGCGACAGATCCAGGTTGTATATGAGACTGTAAAAGTGTAATTTGCTGCCCGGTGGTTCATGTTTCTTTTATTATTAATGAACTTGCTGAGAAGTTATGGGTGCTTTGATTATGTGTGGCATTGTTTCATTGTGTGGGAGTGGGGAAAAAAACAGAAAGGAGAAAGAAAAACTGTTTTCAGAGCACCACTTCAGTCTTCTTTTCTCATCTGTGGCCGAAGGGTTGGTCTCCCCCCCCCCCCCCCCCCCCCCCCCATCTTCCCCATTTACACCGTCAGACCCTGCAAGCTGAACATTGCATTTGACCTTTGCAAAAACAATTTGGAAAGCGTGAGGATCCAGTAGGCGTGAAAATGACTGTGTGGTTAGAAGCCTGGAGTGGAGAGACTGTAACTCCCACCCTGTGAGTATGTGCGTGTCCGTACCGAGATTGAGGCCTAACCACCGTATTGACTTGAGGCTTGAGGTGTGAGTGAAGTGGCTCTGGGGGTTCAGACAGCCCTCGCTGAGCTTCATATATACTGCAGTGAGGCCATCATCATTAACCTCAACATCTCAGCCCATCCACTCAGAATTCACATTAGCTGATATACAGGCCAGAGTGATGTCAAGATAAAAGCTGAGGGATAGAGTGAGGATGGGGGGGTTTCTGGGAAGATGAGGGTGCAGGCAACCTTTAGAGAATGAGATCACACAGCAGGAGGGCCGTGATAACACACACACACACCTGCAATTCAGAGGATGCGCTGCAAATAATCATCATCCGTCACTTTGACGAAACTGGGTTGTAAATTTTCCGTCATGCTCCGTTGTTATTTTCATTTTCCTGAAAATGATATAGATGTATGGCATTCCATTTATATGTGCACATTTGTTCTTGATATACCCAATATGAATATTTTCAATAATTAAAAATGACAAGTCCTAGCCTGTGCATTCACAATTCACACTTTCATCTGTGAAGTTAACCTTCTAGTCTACCCAGCTATCACGTACTCTACCGTTCAAAGGTTTGGGGTCAATAAGATGCTGTTCTTTTGAAAAAAATCTGTATCATGGTTTCTACAATAATATTAAATAGCATAGGTTTCAACATTGATAAGAAATGTTTCTTGCCAAGCATTTTAGAATGATTTGTGACACCAAAAACTGAAGTAATGGCTTCTGAAAATTCAGCTATGCTAGTTATAATTCAAGCCTGTATCATTTATTTGGTCTATAATGACCTAAACATCAGTTCTGTAAATCTGACTTTATTAATTTGATCACAATTGATTTGAAAAGTCAAATTGTAATCATTGTTCTCCCTCTATTTCAAGTTACAATGTTCAGTAAAATATTTGCTTGGTATTTTTAATGTGACGTTTACTACAAAAAATTCTATTCTTAAGTATTTCTATCGTAATTTTCAATTTAAATATATTAACATCCCTAAAACAAGATGTATTTGCTTGTAAAGCAAAACTGCATAAGAAATTAAGACTTGCTTTCAGTGAATGTATCTGTTTTTCAAGTGTATTTTGTCTTACTGCACTGATAGATTTTTTTTCACTAGTTTGAAGTTATAAGCAAGTTAAAAATGAGTGAAAAGACAAAATACACTTCTTAAAGATACATTTTTTTAAAAACTCAATATCTTATTCAGTGTTGCTTCTCAAGTAAATCTTGTTACAAGATTTTTTACTGGAAAACAAAACAAAACATGCTAATTAAACTTACTTAGAAGTCAGTTTTTGCTGTTAATATCTCAAGAACCTTTGTGGAAAGAGCTCTTTTAGGTTTTCTTAGTGCAGTGTTGTAGGTTTTTGGCTTTTTCCTTTATATTTTGCTCTTCAAATACACAGACAGAAGTCACTGAGGTTTTGCTATCTAGTCACCAGATTATTTTAACAATATTTCATGAATTTGTCTAGGAATGTATCATTTTTCTCAACAAATCCTCACTCACATCTATTTTTGTAGGGGCACAAACTGTTTGTCCATTTTCTTCAGTTCTAACCCCTATTTGCTTCCTTTACTGTGGGATTTTTTTTTTTTTTCTAAAATAGGGAAATGCAATAGACAACTTATTTTTTATATGTATTTTATAGTAGCTGAAAGCATATTTAATTGTCTGTCAATGTTTTTAAACTTCATTAAATGACAGAAAATGTACAATATAATTAATGCAACATCTGCTGTAGAATGTTTGTGCACCATTACTTTTTGCCACCACCTTCCAATTCCTGCTACGCTTTTGCTTGACTGTCAAATGAATTGAATGCAGCCACCATAAAAAAATTGTCTGGCAACTGAGGATTTTGACCCCTCAAAGTTGGTTTCCATAGCCTTCACAAAAGCAGTGTCTAGGGAAGTGCACAGTGCATGTGTGTGTATGCATGCAAGCAGGCAGGCGTGGAAGTATCACCGCGCCAGAGTCTCCTCAGTGTGATGTGTGTTGACAGTTTGTGACGGGCCAGAAGCTCGGTCCAGAACCCCCTGCAGTGCATCATTCACAGAAGTGAGCTCTCGCACCAGCTTCCCTCTCCCTCCCCACACATCTATTGTTGATCTGTTGAATTTTCATGCCTGTCCATCCAGTCTAATGCTAACAAAGGCTTACGACTGGAAAATGCCCACTACCCAGCACATACATAAAACAGATTACAGTGGCCATGTTTACTGTGAAATGTTTGAAAACACACACGCACTCACTCACATCCATACATATGCAATACATTGCATGGGCTTACAGCATATAAACAAGCTCTGTTTTCATCTTTCTCCCCTCATCTCTCATCATCGCTTCAGGCCATCAGCAGGCTTTGTAATTGTAATGCTAGTCATTCACAAAATTCTACACATTCCCTACCTTTTATGAATTTGTTTATTAAATAATTTGGCCAGTCTTAATATGCTTTCAGCCAGTGTTAATTTTGTCAATGAAACTGAATTTTCAGCAGTCATTACTTCAGTCTTCAGTGTCACATGATCCTTCAGGAATCATTCTAATATGGTGCTCAAACATTTCCTTTCCATTGCTTAATATTTTTGTGGAAGCCATGATACATTTTTTTTTTTTTTTTTTTTTTTTTCAGGATTCTTTGAATAGAAAGTTCAAAAGAACTTAACATTAGTAACATTATAAATGTCTTAAAACATTGTCAATTTTCATCAATTTATTGCGTACTTTCTGAAAAAAAGTGTTTCTATATAAGAGAATGGTACTTTTGAATGGTAATTTATGACGAAACAAAATAACACTGAAAGATATTAACAGTGAACTGACATTATTTTTAGAAGAAAATTTAAGAAAAATCAAATAATCCAGTCATAGTATGTTGTGATCTGACCAGCTTGAGCTGAAAATCTCTTTTAGTTTGCCTTAAATGGCTTAAAATCAGGTGACAAAACTGTTATATGAAAGTTAATTTTTATATTAATTAAAATGACAGATGTATGAAATGATATATGAAAGGATATATTTTAGTCAGAATATAAACAACAAAAAACTTCATTCTTGTTCATTCTTTAGTGTAAAAATGGTGCACTGCTTTGTGCTCCAAATAAGAGTGTACGTGCGCTTAGCTGTTTAAAACATTTTTTGTTGTTGTTTTTTTAAAACATCTGTTCTGAGAAATCTGTTCAGAGCACAAAAATTCTCCCCAGGTTCCGTCTGGGCCTGACAATCAGTCTGTCAGTTGTCCCGTATTTCTGAGTTTTCGAACTACAGCTGCATCAAGCTGCAATGCTGCCCTTGTGCCGTAGGACGGACTCTAAAAGAAAGCATGTGGATTAACAGCTGATTAAAGTGGAATTGGAATAAAGTAATCAGTGGTGTAAGTGCCTGTGCTGATTACGAGCTGAAGACTCCTCAGGCCACCCCAGTTTAGATCCCTGATAAGCACAATGATGAACTATAATTAAAGATAAGCATATTAAATGATAACCGAGTCCTGCTCTCTCCCCCCACGGCACAAGCCTCCGTCTCTTCATTCTGTGCTTCCGCTGGCAGATGTTGCCACGCTTCCATTAAACACTGGCTGCGGTTTGTGCTGCTTTAATTACTGGAAACTGAATGAGTTTGACTGCTTATCATGGTTTGTAACAGGGGTTTAATTTATTACATCCACCTTTAGTGTTTGGCGACTAAAGCCCATAACACTGCTTGGTTGGTCAGATTAGAAGTTTGGCACTAATTGTTCTAAAATATTAAATAGGTTTGCATTATATTAGTTGGCAGTCTTTTTATTTGTTAGTGTTTGTGCCAACGGGAACTGGTCTAACAAGCCTTCAAAGCACTTCTCGCCTGTCTTTCTGTTTCTCACTGTGGTTTCACAAATAATTAATACCTCTGCTCTGGCTTCTGTGAAGTGAGGCCTTTGTCCCGGTCTGTGAGTGTGTAAAGGGACTGTACTACAGGAAGTGGCATGTGCCCACTCATAAGCTCAAGAACACACTGTACTTTCAGCGGAGAGCTTCCACTATTATTATTTCTGGGCTGCAGAAGTAGAGCAGAGCAACATCTCTTCTGTTCCTCCTCAAGATGCCAGATCCCTTTCTCCCCATTTTTTTATTTTATTTTATCTTCTGTTCATTTGTAATCTAGAGTTTGTCAATTAATATTTTTTCTTTTTTATTTCACAGACAAGAAAACGCTATGTAGGTATTTTGTGTCTGTTTACAGTATGTTGTGCTGTGTTGTTTTGTCTTGTCCATTTTGTTGAGTCCCTTATGACATTGTACCTTTTAAACCATAGTTTCTATTAATAGCTATTCATAATAGCTAAGTCTGTTAGTAGTATGTTTTTATAACTACTGTAAACTATAAACTAATAATTGTTTTCTTTATTTTAATGTTTGTTTCGGTCATGGTTAATACAAAGTTTTCAGTTGTTTTGTAGAAACAATAACTGTAGTAACTGGTGTCATGGCAGAAACTATGGTTATGGTAAATGTTGTTAACATTTATTTCATAACATAATTTCTTGGTCTTTGAACACCTGGAAAAATAATGTAATTAATCAATAAGAATACTCCTATCTCCCCCTCCGATATTCATAGCTGGAATGCATGAAGTTGTGAGTCCCCAGCCGAGTGCGTTCAGCTTTTGCATCAGTCCAGAATGAAGTGTAGAGTGAGTGGCCCTGTTCATACCGCCTGAGCGCACATGAGCATCTTCCTCTGATCCTGTTTGCATGGCGCGGGTGCATCGAGTGTGAGGGAATGTGACCCAAATGGAATTATTCTTCCATCAAAGGGAAGTATTCATGAATTAGAAATGACCTTGATTGGAGAGGCCCCAGAGACACAACGCCACAGTTCAAGCAATTTCACACCCGTTCACTGAACGACTTTCGAGAGAGTGATGGAGGCAGTGAGGAAGGGCTGAGAGAGAATGAAATGCACTGAAAGAGGTGTGGAGGAGAAAGCCAGGTGTATAGATTAGATATGTATATATAAAAGCATAGCATGGAGAGAAAAAAAACGATAGACTACTCTTCAAATTGTTTTAATATTATTTATATACTATTACAACTTTATTAATATTGTAAAATAGCTTTTACTTTTATATATTTTTTTTAGTTTTAATTAATTTTTTTTTCCATTTTGTTTTGTGCTTAATATTACTAATTAGGTTTAATTTATTTTTAAATGTTTCCAGTTAGTAATTTTAGGGCTTCAATCCAAATTAAAGGGTTAGTTCACCCCAAAATGAAAATTCTGTCATTAATTACTCACCCTCATGTCGTTCCACACCCGTAAGACTTTCGTTCATCTTCGGAAGACAAATGAAGATCTTTTTGATGACAGAATGCTGTCAGATTTCCTTCCATAGACTGCAACGACCACTTTGACGCTTCAAAAACTTCATAAAGAGATCGGAAAACTAATCCATATGAATCGAGCGGTTTAGTCCAAATTTTCTGAAGAGAATTGATCGCTTGTTATGATGAACAGATTTAATTTAGACTTTTTACTCGCATGTAAACATTGAGCAGTGAACATAAACAGAAGCTCAACTGAACCTGAATAACGCACAAGAACAAACCTCTTCCGCAATGAAGACTGAACCTCATGAGAATGAACCTTATTGGTTACGTTTGAGCGTTTGAGCTTCCGGAAGAGGTTTGCTCTTGTGCGTTATTCAGGTTCGGTTGAGCTTCTGCTTATGTTGACCTTCAAGCAGAAAACCCTTAACCCTTTAACAAAAATGTTAATAGTTTTAGTTAATAATAACCTTGTAGTACATATTGGTTAAATTCAAACACTCATTTTGGTCTGCTCACCTCATTAATATAAATTTTAATTTAAATTAAGTGCAACCCTTGCTGTGTGGCCTCTGATCTTCCCAAAGTTGAGTATCCCTGTTTTACAATGCATGATTGTGTGCCATATGCCTTTAGTATTTCAGTTTATTTGTCTTGTGAATGTGTGTATTGTTTGTTTGTCTCAGGCTGTCTTGTTTCCATCATCTAAAGCACGAATACATTTTTTCAGGATTTCATCTTCGAAGTCGTCTTCAAAGTGTGCGTGTGTCAAAGTCAACAAATAGTAGAGCACCTAAGCCCCCAATTCATACATAATTCAACCAAAGCCTACCATTTTAAGATTACGGATTTCAATCATAGAGGTGAATAAAAGTTGTGCATCTTTTTATTTGCGAAGGGCAGCTGTAGCTCACCTTCCTGCCCATGTGTGTCTCTGCCTCTGTATACTACAATAAAAAAAGGTCACAAGTGAAAGACTTGGCTTTGTACACAAAAGATGACATGCAAGGCTGGAGAGGCTTTTCACCACTAAAAGATTAAGATTCAATTCAATTTAATTCAATTTCCATCCTTTTCTCAAGAGCTTAGGGCCCAGTGATGTATAAAACATCCTTCTGATAGCTTTTTTTAATTCGGGAGCTTGTAAAATTATGAACGTTCAATGTAATTTCTCATCAGAAGCTGCATTTGACTGCTTTGGAATCAGTAAAAAAAAAAAAAATTCATTAACTAACTTTTTTTTTTTTTTTACCCCACACTTGAATGGACCCGAGTCTCAGGCTCACTGGAGAACAGCAGCGAATTTTCTTTTTCCCATTTAATCCTCTACCCAAGATGCACCTGGCTTGACACTTCACCACAAACCCGAGCCTGCAGATGCTCATTAGAGTGCTTGTGTCAGTTCTGTCCCGTTTTTCAATCGCTCAAATCCAATCTTTTGCCAAGAACAATTGCGCAATGATGACGTTAAGTGACACATCTAGACAAATTCGCATTTATCATTCTCTTTTATTGTGCTAATAAGGCAGATGTCAGACACTTGTGGTTTTATTCAGATTTGACAGTGCAGTTTGGCTCGGTTTGTGTTTGTTTCCGACATGTCTTGCCCTCTTGTTACCTTTTGTCTTCCCGGTCTTTTGCCTCCCCCTCAAGAAAAGTGCAACGCAGTGCTGTCCTCTTGAATTTACTTGTGTGTTTGTGTATATACGTGAGTGTGTTTTTGTGTAGAATGGGGTTTTAAAAGGCCTCTTTCTGGCTTTGATCCAGGCTTTAACCCAGCGCCCATCGATCGGCCGTTCAGACCGGATTACGCTTCACTTCTCAGCCCGTGTTGCTTCTTTCTGTCCATCACAAATCACAGGCCTCAAGAGCGCCTTTGAACATCATCTCAAAAGTGGTATGGTCAGTCAGCATCTGTGAGGTGCAGCCGGGCATCAGTCAGGAGACGAACAAATAGAGCAAGCAAGCTATTTCTGCACTGCATTGTATTATCTATTCTCACAATTTGCAGCGCAAGATGTTCAGAGCCGCCAAGTGCCTGACTACCAAAGATAAAACGTGAAAGTTGTGTATACATAGCATCTGAAGGCTGTTTTTGGTGAAGAACATCATTCTAATCAGAACAACAACTGGTGGCCTGTCACACTGGTGCTTGCATTCAGATTTGTGATCCCAAAAAAGCTTCTCAATAACACTCTATTTTATCTCTCTCTCTCTTTTTTTTTTGTGTCTCGCTCCATCCCAGAAAAGAGAGGACAACCAGACAGACTCCAGACTCAGTCCTAAGAAGAGTGCAGAGCCCGCCATCGACCTGTTAGGCCTTGGTAAGACATGAATAATTAATTACTCATCTCATTGCCGATCAGGGAATCTGATACATCTACAGTAAGATAGGCTGGAACAAAAAGAGACTTCAAGGCCATTTTAAACCCAAAAATTTAAATGGGGGGGAGGTAGCGGAATGGAAGTGCAACTTTTTACACTTAATGTGATTTTACACACACATCAATCCTACAGAGTTCTTGAAGCATTTCAAATGATTGGTCTTAGTTCTTGGTGTTTAATTTTTCATTTATTTAGACAAAATAGTATCATGTAGCATTTAAAATGGCCTCGTCTATATTTCCTAGTTCAGCGAGTACTTGAAAGAATGGTTCCAAAACAACGTGTTGCTGTACACCAAAGGAAAAATTTTTAAAGGTTGTGTTAAGGCTCGGATAGAGGACTGACACACTGACTGCTATTACTATCTAGATGAAGGTTCAGGGAAGCACACTGCTAGTTGAGTCCTGGCGGTATTGATCAGGCCAGCAACTCGAGCCCTTGAGATGACCAAACACAATTGATGTTATATTACTTTCTAGGAAATGAAAGTTTCTATTTGCTGCCCTGGAGCTTTCCTTTGTCGCTCTGTCTTGTGTATTTATCACTTTCTCTCTCTCTCATTCAATATTTCTCACTCTCTCAATCTCGGTCTGCAACCAAGTTGTCCGTTATGATGAGCGAGAGAGACAGAGCGCAGGTGAGAATATATAAATTTCCGCAAATGTGTGTCCAAGGCAAGGAGGTTACAGTGTTTAGATGAACGTCTTCAGCTGGGGGCCAGTAGGGGTCAGTTCTGATGAAGAGAGGCTGGAGATGATGGTGTTGAGATTGAGACATGCGTCTTATTGATGTGTTTTTGCTCAAGGCCTCAGCATCTCTCCTCACCCTTCCATACCAGCAACAGGCTCCAGCACTGTGTTCAGACTAGCAAAATATCCATCTCTCTTTCTATTGATGCTGTTACTTAAGTCCTGTGATAAAATATTTATAGGATTACTTGCATTATATGCATATTTGCATTTAATCTAGGCTAAATTTTTTTGGGAGGGTATTTGTTTACAGCTAGTATTAACGCCTGGATTTTATTAAGGGAATTATTCATGACTGCATACATAGGAATTTTATTCTCATCACAAATGTTTGAGACAGTTTAATTGGAACTCTTATTGTTATTTTAACTCAGCACCTGTATTATTTTGAACAACATTGGGAATGATTATTTCATCATTCGTGTTTCATTTTTACATTTTTTTTTTTTTTTTTTTTTTTTTTCCTTCAATTTTTCTTCAACTTCATGAATGGAAAGTTCAAAAGAACAGCATTTATTTGAAATATAATCTTTTGTAACATTATAAATGTCTTTACTGTCTTTGATCGATTTAATGCATCCTTGCTGAATAAAAGTATTAATTTCTTTAATTTCTTTTCAAAAAAATAAAAATAAAAATTCTTACTGACCACAAACTTTTGAACGGTAGTGTATAATGTTACAAAAGCTTTGTATTTCAGATAAATGCTGTTCTTTTGAACTTTCTATTCATCAAGGAATCCTGAAAAAAAAAAAAGTTTTCAACTGTTTTCAACATTGATAATAATCATAAATGTTTCTTGAGCAGCAAATCAGCATATTAGGATTTCTGAAGGATCATGTGACACTGAAGACTGGAGTAATGATGCTGAAAATTCAGATTTGCATCACAGGAATAAATTACTTTATAAAATATATTCAAACAGAAAACAGTTATTTTAAATTGTAATAATATTTCACAATATTACTGTTTTTACTGTATTTTTAATTAAATAAATGCATCCTTGGTGAGCAGACGAAACTTCTTTTAAAAACATTAAAAACTTTTGACTGGTAGCGTATATGTATTATGTATATGTATTATGTATGTGTGTGTGTATATATATATATATATATATATATATATATATATATATATATATATATATATATAAAATTAGGGTCGCTCACACACACACACACATACACACACACACACACACACACATATATATATATATATATATATATATATATATATATATATATATATATATATATATATATATATATATATATAAATGACCCTGGACCACAAAACCAGTCATAAGGGTCCATTTTTTTAAATTGAGATTTATACATCATCTAAAGGCTGAATAAATAAGCTTTCCATTGATGTATGGTTTGTTTAGGATAGGACAATGTTTGGCTGAGATAAAACTATTTGAAAATCTGTAATCTGAGGGTGCAAAAAATTCAAAATATTGAGAAAATCATCTTTAAAGTTTTCCAAATAAAGTCCTTAGCAATGCACATCCACTCACAAAAATAAATGATTATATATTTTTATATATTTATGGTAGGACATTTACAAAATATCTTCATGGAACATGATCCTCTGCTTAATATCCTAATGAATTTTGGCGTAAAAGTAAAATAGATAATTTTGACCCATGCAATGTAGTATTGGCTATTGCTACAAAAATATACCCGTGCGACTTATGACTGGTTTTGTGGTACAGGGTCACATATATACATAAGCAAAAATTATACGTTTGAGTGTATTTAAAATTGACATGAAATTAAAATTCACCCTAAATATTTTCTAAATGCATGTTATTGATCTTATTTTGAACAGTTCATCCATGCAAATGTTGCATTTTAAAAATATTTTTTGAATCTCATAATTAATCAAAATGCCATAACTTGATCTGAAATAACAAACTTCTCTCTGGTTTCATCTGTCAGACAATCATTTTGTCTGCATAGACCCTGCCACTTTCTTACAATCGATTGCATGCATTCAGATTTGCCTTCTTCCAATCAACAACTGACGGATAGAACCATGTCTTCCCCTACTTTTTTTAGTTTTTGATCATCCGTTACACTCAAATGTATGTTAGAAAAAATGTAACTACTTTCTTACATTGCAACTTTGACATTACGGAAGTCTTTGTCAAAAAATGCGTCGTTCAACCTTTCCATGTTGACATCTGCCTAAATTGGCTACATTCTACCAAGTTAAAGAGTTTGTGCCAAAATACTGTAGTTTGATTGGGCACACAGACTGTTCATTCTTTATATTAACTCTTTTATATTAACTCTGCATGCTTAGTTGTTTTTTTTTTTATTATTTGCATCTAGCATCATATTTCCCTGCTGTTCATGACAAGAATAGACCTGCGACACACCACTAGCTGAAAACCACTGATTTAGGCTGCATGTAAAGGCACTCTTAAAGCCTATCAGATGTTTGTGCACACATAAAGGCCTTTGAAATAGAGTGCAGTGCTTTCCAAATGCTGCGCTCTTTTGCACATCTCTATATACGTAGGTTCTCTAATTTCCTCTTCCTTTCTCCTTCCAGTCACACCCCCAGCTCATCATCCATTGCATCTCTCCTCTTCCCCACACCCATTGCTATTCGCTCCAGTTTTATTACTTTGAGCTCTTTTATTTTCATGGATTTTATCAGTCATAAAGAGATGGCAGCGGCTCCTGACTCTGTGCACTGTAACGTGTGAACACAGGCAGGGCTCTGATGGAGTCTTTGACTTTAATGGAATGAGAGAGTGCGTCTGAGCGGCAGGCCGGCGTCGGAGGCGAGCGGGTGCTTTTTCTCCAGCGTTGGCGGAGGCGTGTGCGGAGTGTGATTAGATTTCCTGCTCTCTTGGATGAAGTCGATAGGTAGCGGGAACGGGAAAAGCAAGCTGAGCAGGCGGTGTGGGCTACTGCCAGATGAACACTCTTTTATTTCTCTCAACAGAGACAAAGACTCATGCAAGCAGGTTTGGCCTGGCATTGGACATCACTGCTCAGTCAATGAGTCACAGATTGGTCTGAATTGTTATGTAAAGAGTCTGTACAGCTGCTGAGTCTCTGACATCTGACTCCAGCGGCTCGGAGAAGAAAAGTATTTGGACACAAATTTGCGAACAAATGAAACTGAATTTCTTAGAGATTTTTGCAATTACAGATAACCTGTTGGTCCCTGCGAGATAGGTGTCCTAGCAGAATAATCACAGAAACTATGGACTTTTTGCATTAAAGGTTTAGTTCACCCAAAAATGAAAATTCTGTCATTAATTACTCACCCTAATGTCGTTACACACCCGTAAGACCTTCGTTCATCTTCAGAACACAAATTAAGATATTTTTGATGAAATCCGAGAGGAATATGACTCGTCCATAGACGGCAATATAATCACCATTTTCAAGGTCAAGAAGGGTACTAAAGACATTACAAAAGTCGATGTGACTGCAGTGGTTCAACCTTAATTTTATGAAGTGACGAGAATCCTTTTTGTGTGCAAAAACAAAACAAAAATGATGACTTTATTCAACAATTTTTCCTCTTCCCTGTCAGTCTGTTACGCAGTTGGCACTGTGAACGCATTGCAGAACTTCCGTGTTTACGTCCGAACGCCGGCTACACCGGTAACACCGGCAACACCGACTATCGCTGCAAGCCTACCTCAAGCCATAATGATTTTAGGCTGTCTAAACGCGTTATAACATATTGTGAATAGCCTGAATGACGCCACTTATGTGAAGATTAATTTTAACGTCTCTGTTATATGCCACGCAAGTCTACAGTGTGCGTGTGAGACAATGTGGTGTGGAGTTGATTGACAGCTTTTAGGTGCGTTATTGGCAGCACGCGCTACCATCTGGTCACCACCGCATCAGCACCGAAAACATGGGGAATTTTTTAAACACAATAATCGCACAACCTATTCAATATTCTATAATTAAATCAACTTATAGAACATTCGAAAATCATGACTCATCCCTAATAGGAATAAAACTGGAATCTTGTGCTTGTGTTACTAAAGTGGATATTACAGGCTCAGTGCATGAGGAAAAAACTAATTTTGAGGAAACAGCCTGTAAAGATGTGTATCGTAATTGAAAACTACAGACGCAAACAGTGTAATAGCCTAAAATAATGACATTATGGAAGCAAAATAGCCCAAAATCTCAAAATTGACCAGTGGGTGAAAAAACAATGGATTTGCCTGTAGTGTCTTACCTTAAAACCCACCAAAAGTTATATATTTTTCTTGAAAAGTGTGCTTTTTCAGTGGTCGTAAATTTTTGAGACAGTTTCATATTTTCTTATTTGAGGCAATCACATATGTACGTTTCTCCAACTTTGGTGTGAAACCAATTAAAAATCCACAGTGACTGTTACTCTGTGTAATGCCGTTTACACTTTCCCTTGTCTGTAATGACATTTGGTTCTCTCTCACTCAGATGCACCCACAGCCAGCTCTTCCAGCAGTGGGGCAGGAACAAGCAGTGCAGCTCCAATCAGTGACGACTTAGACATCTTTGGACCAATGGTCTCCAACCCTCTGCCCTCAAACACCAACACAAACCAGGTACATGAGTCCATCGATGCAAACATCAATTGCCAGTTGCATAGGTGTGTGTGTGTGTGTGTGTGTGTGTGTGTGTGTGTGTGTGTGTGTGTGTGTGTGTGTGTGTGTGTGTGTGTTCAAAATACCTGCTCTATCCTGTTGTCATGTCAATCACACTATTTTCTCAGTGCTGGGTAGTTGACAAGCATTGGCTGCAGTGTCCTTTGGTGTGACATGTTGTTGTTTTTTTCCTTGGAAAGTTATAATATACCAATCATATTAGAGGGTACACTTCCGTTCAAATTTTTTTTTTTTTTTCTTTTTTTTTTTTTAAGGAAAAATACTTTTTATACTTTTATTCAGCAAGGATGTGTTAACTTGAAAAGTGGCACATTTCTTTTTAAAATAAATGCTGTATTAAGTATTATGGTTTTCACAAAATGATTAAGCAACTCTTTTCAACATTGATGGTAATAAGAAATGTTTATTGAGTACCAAATCAGCATATTAGAATGATTTCTGAAGGATCATGTGACACTGGAGTAATGGCTGCTTTTTTATCACAGAAATAAATTACATTTTAAATTGAAATAATTTTTAAATTGTAATATTTCGCAATATATCTGTTTTTGCTGTATTTTTTATCAATTAATTGCAGCCTTTGTGAGTATAAGAGACTTGTTTCAAAAACAATAAAAAGTTTACCGACCTCAAACTTTGAACGGCAATGTACATAATTTTAAAAACTCTTTGATCACAATGTAGAACTAATTAAATAGCCACAAATATTTCTTTAAAATGGTTAAAAAAGGAATGGTGTCCAGCAACTAATATATACATTTGTTATATATTTTAACCTTAAATCATGTTATTAAATACAAAAACAAATCGTCAGGGTTATGTCAGCTGCCCACAGACCATCAGAACTATTTTGGTGCATTTGATAATTTTTCATGGCATAAGGTGACTAACGCTGCTGGTGTATGAAGATCTGGCTAACCAGACCTTCATAGACCAGCATGCCTTATATGTAAGGAAAAGGAGGTGCAATTTAAAAAAGAATCATTTTTCCTAGGTTACAAACATGCATCTGTTCCTGCCTGCCTTCATTCAGTCTAAAATCAACTGACTAAGAGAGACAAAGAAAAGGTCAACCCCAATTGTTTTAATTTCCTCTGCAAACAACATGATTACATTTTGCCTGTCTAGTTGCGGCTGACAGAATTGATTTGCAAGGTCTTCCTGGCCAAAGGATGCAGCATGAATAATGAGGGATATTAGCATTTATTACGGCCTTTCACTGAGGAGAGTGAAGAGGAGAGATGTTTAATAATATCAAGAGAAGAGAGTGAAAAAAGAAAATCATGTTGAGAGGAGAGAAAGAAGTTGGTAAATACATGTTTGAAATGGACAATGTATATGTTCCTTATTGGTTCAAGATTTTTTTTAATTCAATTGTATATGTAATTGTACGTGCCCACTTCCCTTATTTTTACATTTTTACATTTGAATGACCTTTGCCATCATCTAATGCTCACTTAATACACACTAATAATTTAATAACACTGTTAATTGTAGTCTTTAGCAGACCTCAGAATTAGTGCTTAATTTTTTCTTTATTTAGGCTTGGCCATTTGTCCAGTATGTTAATAATAATAAAACACAGAATAATAATCAACATTAATATTCAGGGACAACACGTAGCTTACTTTTTTATTTGATGGAGGGCGGTAAGGAACCTGGACACTGTATAGGTGGACGCTGGGCCACACTTATAGCCAATCAGGACGCTGGAGGATCTTTGCATGACTAGCAATTTGTCTTTGTGGAAGCTCGTCTTCACCCCTGAGATCCACTCTTACTAACCCCACATTGTCCTTTCTCCTTTTCTCCCTTAGTCAGGGTTTCGCCGTATTTAATTTTTGACAGGTATAAAAACGAGGCTGTGAGAGATTTAAAGTACACTGCGTTCAATGGATTGTACTGTTGTTTAACAACATACCGATTGTTCAGCTGAAAAATATATGTGATCTAGGAGCTTTATGCAGCATATGCAATTGTAAAGACTGCAAGTCTATCCCTCATAGCCTCGTTTTCATCCGTGTTAAATTCAATATGGCATCTACCCTGACTAAGGTCTATTCCCATCCTCCTTTCACACTTGTTTTGGCCATCATTCTCAGAATGGCTTGAGGACGATTCTCTTTTTTGATCTCGGAGGCCTGAAGCTGTGCTGAAGCCAGAAAGGTGGCTTGACAAAAAGCTTTTTCCCCACTTGAATCAATGTTTTATTGAGAGGTGTGTAGAGCCGCTGGACTGACTTGGACTCCTCGAATAATTGATGCCCTCCTGCTCTGCTCTGGCCAAGCGGAAATCAGCCCTTCCTACACAATGTACATTTATACATGCATTCTGCATTCTCATGGGATGCTAATAAAGGATAAAGAGGAGCTAAAGATAGATCACTTGAGAATAGTAAGTGAATGCTCAGGCTTTCACAAAGCCTTCGGTCTCAACAGCATGCTGTCAATCTCTGCTCTTATTCTCCAGATGAATCGAGCAGCGGTGGGTGTCTGATGAGGGAGGATGGCAGCATTATGCCTTGATTCTTGTTTGTTGTGTCTTTTAGAGTCTTTGTGTGAAAGATGTGTCTGAAAGAGCCGCACACTATCTCTTTAAAGGATTTGGAGGCATTTCACATATTCAAAGATGTGTCACTTATAGAAATTGGATTGCTTGTGTGTATGAATGAGGATTTGTTTTTCCCCAGACAGTAATTTTTGGAAGTAAGAGCGCCTACGGGAAGTGCAAAGAGAAGCCTGACCTCATCTCCATATCAGTGTTGTTATTGTTAAAGCCAGCATTAAAGATTACGAGGGTGCATAAATGTAAAAATAATAATAATGTTGTGCATGTATAAATCATTTATAATAAATACTGCAATATTCAATCAAAAATAAGAATTGTCACAGTGACTTTAAAACTAAACTTTTCATTATTTTTTTAAAAACATTTGATTAATTGAAATGGATCTAAAATTAAAGTAAAACATTAGATGAAAAAGAAATGTTGCAACGAACTAGAATAAGTTGATGTACTAAAATTACTAAAACTATAACTAAAGTTAAAGCTAAATAGAAATATAAAAACACTAATACAAATGACAAAAGCAAAATTGCAAAAACTAAAATTAAAATGAATACAAAAAAGATATATATAAAAATAAAAGCAAATTAAAAATATTAACAAATACTATAATAGTATTTATAAAACGGTTAGTTCCTGTCCTTGATTCACGATAAAAGACGGCTATGACCGCTTCACCCAGCGGTTCTGGTTAATTACTACACAACACTCTTAGCAACCTATGTTCTCAATTGATATTGTTCATTGAAGCTTACTGTATTATGTAGAAGAGTATTGTGAGAAAAAGATCGAGTGAGCAAGTTTATTACCTGCATTCAGATTTAGCATTTTCCTTCAGGTCAGTCCTATGTTCTTAATAAAAAATCTGTTTAAATGTCCGATGTATTATCCTGTCCTTTTAATAGTTAAGGGGTTTTCCCGTGACTGACAGTCAAAGCATTTTTCAGTTGCGTCTTGTTCCGTGTTCACAACAATTCAGTCTTTTCAATGTAAAAGTCTTCGCTACTGACTGACACGCTCATAAAGACAGTCTTTGCCGCCATCTAATGGTGTAATAATGTAACTTCTGTTGCTGTTCACGGTCAGGGACTATTTTTTTCCAGCGGAAGGAAAGCTTTAGTAAAAGTTTACTTCATGAAAGTTGCATTGATACATATTTTTGGCTTTAATATTTGTATTGTGTGGTAACCGTTTTATAAAAGCAATAAGGTACTCAAGGCTAGTGCTGTATCATGAATAAGTCACGGCTGAAGGGGTTGCAACAATGCCCTTCAGCCGTGACTTATTCACGATACAGCACAGCCTCTTGTACCTTATTGCTTACATAAATAATACTAAAATAACACTGCTCTGTATCACCCCAACACATACCACTATTCACATATTTACATTCATGCTTATGATATTTGTAAATAATAAAGATATTCAAAATAAAGTTACCTGAGTAACTCAGCACATCAGAAATAGAAACAGGCATTCATCAATACTGCAACCCAATCAGCTCTTCCTACAATGTTGATTATTATGAGCAATCTGGTTTTGTGTGCGTCACACATGTCCAACATCGACACGGTATTATGTTTTGACCCTCACGCACCTCTTTTTTTCCTCTCATTCCTTTTCTGGAGCGTGCACAAAATGGCAATCAGTTGAACACCCAGAACGACACAACAATAATAATAAGACCAATAAGCATGCAATTGGTATACACTGCAGACGTCATTGTGGAGAGGATGGAAAATGATTGTGAGACGATAAGGGAATGCATTTGATTTCTCTTTTTCCCTGCCTTGAAACCAAGCGACAGCATGTGAAAACAAGCAGCCGACTAGCAGGAGATTTCTGATTGATTAGCATTAGGGCCTGAATCAAGGCACTCCCAGTTCTTCTTAAGCCTAAGGGGAAAGAAGGATGAGAGCTCGAGAGACAGTTGGAGCCTTTGATGAGAAACCGCCAGGCTTCCGTATTCTCCATTCCTTCAGTGTGACTCCAGCCGGTGCATGTTAATCTGTCCTCACACTTCCTCTTTTCACATCTCATCTACTGCCAGCTTTTATATCACCCCCTGAGACATACACACACACAGTCTCCTCCGCAGGACTTCCCCCTCCCTGCAGCTTCTGTGTGACTGCACAACTGCTAGCCGGTTCTGGTATCCCATAATGCTCCGTTAGCAACAAATCCCTCCCCATTATTGACATCTTGACCATCCTGTTTCTCTGCAGCTCCCTAATCAAGCTGTCTGCGCACATAAGGGCTGTGAGAATATCAACATCAACATTTTGTGAGTGTTGTGTGGCAAAACGTCCTTGCTCATTTGCATCATGATCATTTGCTGTTCGCATATTAAACACATGATGTTTGTCACTGTTGTTTGGAGTTTGTCAAACTGAGGTGTTTACATGTGACTTTTGATGCGGGATTTTGATGTAATTTGTGTACCGTGAGCTAGGGATTGCACTCATATAAAATAGGTAAAAAGAAAATGCAGGTAATTATGGTAGTTATGGCCAATAACTGGTATTAAAATAGCCAGTTTTAAGATTACATACTGTTTTTTGTTTGTTTGTTTTCTAAATAAATAATGAAATACGCTACAATTGAATTTAGACTTCACAACATGGTAATGTACAGTATGAAAAATTTAAGCGATTGAGTGTTAGATGTTGGAAACGGCCAGCTAAAATGTAAAAATGGTGTAAATGAGCATAAACAATTTAAAGGGATAGTTCACCCAAAAATGAAAATGTTGTCATCACTTACTCACCCTCAAGTTGTTACAAACCTGTATAAGTTTCTTTCTTCTTTTGAACACAAAAAAAAAGATATTTTAAAGAATGTTGGTAATCAAACAAGTAGCCATTGACTTCCATAAAAAAATACTATGGCTATCAAATGTCCGATTAACAAATATCTTCTTTTGTTCCTTTTAAATCCAATTTTAATAGATACAGATGAAGTAAAAAATGTCTACTATATTTTTAAACAAATTTCACTCAAAAATTGCTAGTAAATTTCACAAATACCTACAAAGAAATGGCAAGTAACACATTAAATTAACTGTGAATTTTTGAAGTAGAAAGACTGTAATAGTATTTTCTTGTAAAACGTACTCCAATAATCTGTTTATCATTTTTTTACAGTGTATATGATGTTAACTAATATGGGACCATATGTCCCTTCCGTGACATGATTTGACCAAAAAATCACACTTCCACTTCCATATCTTGCAAATGATCCTCTTAGTATTTGCTTATTATCCTCTTAAAATGAGGATTCTGATGCATCACAGGGTTATTTGAATTCTCTAAACCTCTTCCTGCTCTTTCATTGATGCAGAGTACTAGACTAGGTCATGTAATTGCAGAAAGGTTTGCTTTACTTTAGTAATTTTGCTTAGTACCATCTGTCAGCTGTTTTCGTGCACTAGTCTCGCCCCAGAATCTGCTGCACACAGGATGTATAGCGTGCTGACTCACTAATGAATCATTCAGCTGTTTAAGAGGCACAACTCATCAGAAAAACCCACCGCCGTCCCTTTAAGAGCGCAGCTATTGATCCGCTCATGTTCTTTTGCGCTTCGTGAGCCCTCACGTTCAACATATGGGCCTGCCATGCACCACACATTCAGCGCTACATGCATACAGCACAGTGGAAAACCATACTCGTCCCTCGGAGCACATGAATGTATGTACGCTGTATCTACTCAAACTAGTGAGCTCCAGCGTAGGCAGTCTCAGTGTTTCGTTTGCATGTTTTAAGCACAGATGGTCTCTCAGTAGGACTTATTCCTAATGAAAGCTGAGCTAGTTCAGTTTGTACACCTCTACAAAGAGAAAAGGCTCTGCGGTGGCCGGTGTGCTAGAAGGTGGCAGCTTTATCTAGGTTTTAAATCTGGCTTTCTGGTGTGCTGCATGTATATACCCTATATAAAGAACACTTTATGCATATTTTAGGATTTAGATTAATGTTTTATTATTATTATTTTATGCAGTGTGCTTTAAAATTCTGTTCTTGGGGCTGTGTTGTAGATTTTGCATTGCCATTCTGATTGGCAGTGTTGTATTTTAATGTCGGCTGTCTGGGAAGTGACTCACTGGCAGACGTATCATGTGGTTTGAGGGCTATTACTGCCACTGGTGGCAGAATGCGCCTGTGTTTGGGTATGGAGGGTTAAAATTATGGTATTCTGCAATCCAAAGGCTGCTGTTTCCACTCTAGTCCCATGTTTGGCCCTGTTGTTAGTCTAATCAACATGTACTTCTATATGCCTCGATTCTCTGCATCTGATTAGAACACACAAACTTCTGCAAGTCAAAGGGTACATGGAGGTCTAATGTACCTGAAAAAAGCTATCTATTATGGAGAAAAGTGCTTTTTGCCAGATGGTTTAGTTAGGTCAGTGTTTCCCAACTACTGTGCCGTGGCACAATAGTGTGCCATGGAAAATTACCAAATGCTATACAGTTAAGAATATATGTGACCCGTGCTGGCAAAATGAGTCGAAATGCGCAAATTTTCAAAAATGAGTTTTTATTTTCACATTTTCCATTAAAATACCTTCAAAATGATAGCAGAGATGATTTTGAGAAAAATGGGGTTAAAGATTTCTGAAGATTCCCAAGCAAAATCACCTAGCATCTTTTCCTCCAGTTCTTTTCGTAATAATCATTATATTAATAATCACAATATGGCTATTTTTATTTTATCTTTGTTATTAAAAATAAGAACAAAGATGCAAATAAACAGTAGTGCAGTCAAGAGCAGCAAGCGATTCTGTCTTTTCTTTTATTGTTTGATTAACATTGAGACAGACCTATATTATTAAGACCTACTATAATGCACGGATCTAATATAATGTTACACATCAGATTTTTCCCCCCAACCGTTAACCAGATGTTCATTTAAGACAAAACAGATTATGTTTGCGTAATCACTCACCAAGACAGCTATTTTGCAATATCGTAATTCTGTGTATGTGGAGATCACACGCTCTCGGAGAGACGTGTCTTATGCACGCGCTTTGGAAAAGTCAGTCTGCGCGATCGTTTTGTTTTCATCAGCATGGGTTTAAAAATCACATTCACTGGTTCGGATTCTTGTCATCGAGAATTTGCTATGAATATTCACAAAGCTGAAATGCTATGTTTTGCAACGATAGGCCTACAACATGTGGTGAGAAGGAGCAGTCGTCCTGAAGCGAGCAGAGAAAAATGTAATCATCTCAGAAAACGTACAAATAAAGATAATTTTAGATGATTTATTACTATTTGGAGCATTGGGATCACTAGAAGAGGGCTTAATGAACTCATTTTTGTGAAAATTTTGACTAATTTTAACTAATTTTTTTTTTTTTTGCCTGTAACTCAAAATAATGCCAGCAAGGGTCACATATCATGGCTGTCAGGCGGAAACCTCGTATCTCTATATTTTGTCCATTTTGTTTTATTTTATTTTTTAAAAGCAATGCCATTTACGCCTGTATATGGGTTTTACAAATATTTAACCAATGAAAAGGACTTGTGACAAAAACTCGTAACTCCATTGAATCCTCAAACTGTCAGTCAAACCTCATAACTCCGCCCCACCTCTATCGAAAATGAAGTGCTGCACGCAGTTTGCAGATAGATCTCTGCTTGTTTGCAATGCAAAGTTACATAAAGAACTGATGTTTGGAGAGAAAAAAAAAAAAGTACAGCTTTTTTTTTTTTTTCCTTAAAAAACACTTTAAGGCTAATGTTTTAGCTATTTGAAGAGCAGAGAAGTGATATCTCCCTTCTAGTTGTAGCTAATATGCTACTGTTTTAAATATCCCTCTTTATCTATTATATAATGAGATTTTGTCTAAATGTATTCAAGTGCCCATATAGCTACAATAAACTTTATAACCTGTAAGTTGATGAAAACATAATGCGATGCACTTACTGATCTGTCGGCTATTCCAGTGACAAAAACTTCACAACTCCGTCTGAGCTTGATTTTCATAAAATGTTAATATTATAATGGCACATGCACGTGTTTGGCATATATAAAACCGCAACATCAACTTTGATTACACGTTGTTTAATTATTAAAAAAATATGAGGCTTCTGCCCGACAGCGAAGATATGTAAATTTGTTGTTTTATATCATCACTAACAACATCATACAGTATAGCTACATAAATATGACCTTATTGTGTTCATACATGACATAACCTTAAGTTTCTCATTGATTGTGAGTACTACTTTTATTATAATATCCAGATTTTATATGCCATTTGAAGCAATGCATGTTTGTGCAATTTTGTTGTTTTAGTGCATAGTGGTGTGCCTTGGAATTTTTTTACTTATCAAAAAACGTGACGTGGCAGGAAAAGGTTGGGAAACACTGAGTTAGGTTATTTACTAGCAGGTACTAATGAGGCCATGCTAACCAGCATCCATTGGTCTCATGCTTGTCCTACTCATGAAACCCTCTCCCAAGGTCATAGACAACATTACAGACGTGCATGAATGGTTGGTTCTCACGAAGAGCCTTGCTAGGACTGCTCGAGGAACCGCGGCAATGGAGGATTAACTTATTTCATGCTCCAGTCCTGCACAATGCAAATGTACGCATGTTACCAGCACTGCCTTAAAGCAAGAGAGCTTGGAAACACAACCAGTCCACTCACACGTCTCAGGAAAAGGTGAGGCTGACGCTTGTGACCACATGCAAATTGTTGGGATATTTAAAGAACACTTATGCATATTTTAGGATTCAGGGACAGTAAAGCGTCAAGTGTATTAATTTTCTCTTTACCAGACGGGGTACGCTAGCCTTAATTGGTCTTGCTTTTTTCACATATACAGTGTGTGTATGTATGCGTGTTCTTGCTTTTCCAGGGCAGCTCATTTTCTTAAAGGTATTCTTGAGCCAGAACGTCCTTGTGTATGTAAGCAGGGTGTTGAATGTTATGGCTATGGTCAGAGTGGCTTTATTCTCAGCCAGGTTTGTCAGTGGAAAACATAGCTGAAAATATTATTAGCTGGAATGTATCTCTTTGTGGTGCATATGTATATATGTTATTTTTTTCCTATGCAAATTAATCAATGTGATATCAGCAACAGCCATTTTTAGCAGGTACCAGCCATAAAATTGAATATAATCACAGGAATCCTTTACCTATTGAAATGTTAAATTAACGCAATAGTGGCCTTTAATACTTGAGGTATTTTTGGTCATGTGTAGAGGAGAAGGTGAAATCATGCTGTTTATATGTGGGAATATTACCTGTACTTAATGGCACTATAACTGAAGTCTGTACCATCTGAGTATCGATCACGACCAAAGTGAGGCAGTGGATACATTACAGAAGGCTGACTGGAAGCATATAGGTCAGAGTGCTAATGCAGGCTCAGATTTCTCTATCTTCTATCTGTAACCACTGCTAACACAGTTAACTGATCCCAGAGCAGCACTGCAGGGACACTCTTCTTCACAATGTCTGTTGGACCAGTGGAGGTCATGAACGCAATACAACCAGAACATCTCAGCGGCTTGGGGCTAATGGGACTATTGTTTGTAAGAAAATTGGCAGGAAACTTTATAAGTACTTTCAAACCCATCCAAAGGAATATTCTTGTCCTTGAAGAATTAGTTTTGCAAATTTTTTGGTGCGAATAGTAATAATAGGCACATCAGATTTGGTGTGAACGTGCCTTAACTGTTCGTTTATTTTTCCCCTTTATGTTGTTGATTACGTGTCTTTGTATTCCCCAGATGGTCTCTTGTCTCATCCGCTCTTTCCTGCTGACTGATCCTCAGGCTCTGAGTTGCAGTGGGACCTTGGCAGAGTGGCACTGCCAGACTCTGATCTGGCATATACCCAGTCTGCACCCACTGCTGCAAACAGCCATCTTCACCAAATCCAACCTAACACATTTGTGATTTTGGGGCACTTCTGTTCTTTTGTTTCTTCTTTTTCTTTTTCTTTTTTTCTTTTTTTGTGCTCTGGTTTTTCTGGTTTCCCAAGCAGAAGGGGACTGTGGGGAAAAGTGGATTAGCCCAGCCCACAGCACCACCAGAGTGCTAATTATCTGTGTGGGGCTGCTAATCAGACAAAGCCTACTCTGTTGCACATAAAATCTCTTCCTCTCTCTCAGTGGGTATGAGTGAGCGAGTGAATTGTGTTTGGGGGTGGATAGACCTGGAATATGCATGGTGCTCTGTGAATGTCACAGTGAAATACAGGCTGCACTGTGTTTGTATGGCGCGGGTGTTTTTGTGCTAATGTGGAGGTGGGAAAGATCAAATATTCATGGTTATGGTGCCACACTGATTATTGGTGAATGAGAAGAAATCTTAGTTTTTTTCGTTTAATGCACAGTATGTCACTATTCAATACATTGCAGTGCAGTACAATGATTTAATTGGACTGCCATTAAAATGGCGGCAAACACAAGAATCGGAGAGTAGAGACCACTCTAAAGAGTAGATGGTATATTTGATGAAAAACGGCCTTCACGACCATTAAAAAATATGTTTTGATCATTTTTTTGCCCATACAATAGATTTCTCTGTCTGTTCTATCTATCATTCCATCATCCTGTCTATCATTCTGATGTTCTATCGTTCTATGTTCTGACATTCATTCTACCTAACGTTCTGTCATTCATTGTAGCTAACATTCTGTTGTTCGTTCTACCTATCTCTCGTTCTTTCGTTCTATCTATTGTTCTGTCATTCATTGAATCTAACGTTCGTTCTACCTATCTATCGTTCTTTCATTCTATTTATCGTTCTGTCATTCATTGTGTCTAACGTTCTGTTGTTCGTTCTACCTATCTATCGTCCTTTCGTTCTATCGTTCTGTCATTCATTGTATCTATCTAACGTTCTGTTGTTCTTTCTACCTATCTCTCGTTCTTTCGTTCTATCTATCGTTCTGTCATTCATTGTATCTATCTAATGTTCTGTTCGTTCTACCTATCTATCGTTCTTTCGTTCTATCTGTCCTTCTGTCATTCATTGTATCTAACGTTCTTTCTACCTATCTCGTTCTTTCGTTCTATCTGTTGTTCTGTCATTCATTGTATTTATCTAATGTTCTGTGGTTCATTCTACCTGTTCTGTCTATCTATCTATATATCTATCGTTCGTTTTATCGTTTGTTCTATCGTTCTGTTCTATCTGTTGTTCTGTTGTTCTAAATATATGTTTCGTTCTGTCATTTGTTCTAAAGTCCTGTCGTTCACTCTACCTATCTAACATTCTGTCGTTCATTCTACCCTTCTTACATTTTTCTTTCTATCATTCTGTCATTTGTTTTATCTATCATTGTCATTTGTTCTGTCTAACGTTCTATCGTTCATGCTACCTATCTAGCGTTCTGTCGTTTGTTCAACCTATCTAATGTTCTGTTGTTTATTCTATCATTCTGTTGAACCTCCTATTGTTCTGTCTATCGTTCTATCTATATTCTAGCTATTGATGATTCTGTCTTTCATTCTATTGTTCAGTCCATCTATCATTTGTTCTTCATTCTGTTGCTTGTTCTATTAATGCAATATTATAGTGACACAGCCCTATAGTGTTAATATGTGTTGTGTGGAGAAAATATCTGCTCCTCTCTCTGAATACTGGAGTGTAGGTCTCCTGGCCTCCCACTCCTCATCTATTTTTAATTCTAATAGCATTTCCTGTGTCCCTCTGTGGACCCCCCCCGATGGATCCCTTCAAATGTCACTCATATTACAAATAGAGAAAAGGGCTTATGTCATCTCTTTTTCATAATGTGGCCTGAAAAAAGGCACACTCCTGCCAAGTATGTATGTTCTTGCTTGTTGCTGGGGTCTTGAGACTAGCTGTCAAGAGTTTGTGTGATTTCTTTGTTCTATGTCTCTTTCTCTCGTGCATATCAATGCATAAACCCATTATAGGCTGTAGCACGCATTTGTTAGCGTCAGCCTTCACAGGTTAATCAGCCGAGGGGTTTGCGTATCAGATCTGCGAGGCGGTGTTTGGCTTATCATGCCGCGGTGCTGTTCACCTGTGTTCAGCTCTGCTCGGTTCTTATCAGATGTGGCGACTGGCGCAGCAGCAGCTGGAGGTGTTACTCCTGCATACCTAAGCGCAGAGCTGTGTATCGTCGACCCATCTAAATGGGAAGAGAGGGTCCGCATGTGTCCCTGCCAACCTCCACCCCGTCCTCCCAACCCTGTCTTTTTGTCTCTAATTACTGTGGAACATTTCCATGATCCGGAGCTCAGGGACACTGATGGATGGACAGCAGGAGAGCGGAGACGGTCTCTGAATCACGCTCTTTTCGTTTAGTTTTATTTATGAGCTCATGTCAGGCACGTACTTCAGCAGTGAACTTAAGAGAATGGCCTGTTCGATATCTGCCATCTGAGTAAGCATGTTTGCTACTTAATGATACTAGAGTGGGATGATTTTTGTGGGGAAAATCGATTGATACACATATCTATTTGTTTTCGCTCGATTTGAATTCAAATGATGTGGCACGTTCTCCCCTCTGTTTTCACTCCCTCTCTCTGCTTTTCTCTTTCTCTCTCTATGGAGGGTGAAATGTTATAATTAGCTCTAGTGCTTAAAAGACCCTGTGAAATCGTTTGGCAGTTGAGTTTCTTTCCTTTAACTTGTTTTTAGAGAGTCTCAAGTCTTTTATGCTCACAAGGCTGCATTGATTTGATCAAAATTCATTATAAACAGTGATATTATGAAATATTAGTAATTAAAAATAAATACATTTTCTAATTTAATATATTTTTAAATGTTATTTATTCTGAAGCTGAATTTTCAGCATCATTACTCCAGTCTTCAGTAGGGGTTAAATGGATCGTAGTTGACCCATGATCCGTCTGGACCAGCCCCACGATTCGGCACGCATGTGATTCGCGGATTAATTACAAGTTTAACCGCCATAGAGTTGAAGTTTATAATTTGCACGTGTTTTGTCCTTCCAATTTACAAATTCAATAGATTTTAAATCATTCCCAGCGCTAGAAGCAGCAAAAGAGAATTTAATTTGGTACTTGATTCCACTTTCTTGCTTTCTTGCTGAAAAATTTTCCGATTCGTGACTCAAAAACTATATGATCTGAACCGTGAGTTTTGTGATCCGTTGAACCACTAGTCTTCAGTGTCACATGATCCTTCAGAAATCATTCTAATGCTGATTTGGTGCTCAAGAAACATTTCTTATTATTATCCATGTTAAAAACAGTTGCTGCTTAATATTTTTGTTGAAACTGTGATTTAATTATTTTTTAGTATTCTTTGATCAACAGAAAATTCAAAAGAATAGCATTTATTTGAAATAGAAATGTTTTGTAACATTATAAATGTCTTTACGATCAATTTAATGCATTCTTTCTGAGTAAAAGTATTAATTCCTTTTCAATAAAAGTATTTTAAAAACGTTCAGAACCCAAACTTTTGAATGGTAGTGCATTTGCACTAACAAAATTGTGTATATTTGTATAAATCTTTTGATGTAACATATGTTACATTTATCACAAGCATATAAATGCCCTTGAAGCCAAAACACAAAGACACTAGGTTTCATGAAGTCCACCTGGCATGGCTAATATGTAGCATGGTGTGTTGCCAGTGTAGCGTAACTCAGACCTGCATATAATGGTGTGATGCCCTCCTGGTTCTTAATCAGGAATGGAATGGAGCCTGAGCCAAATCTCAGCAAGGCTCACCCAGGTCTCGCACATCACTGAACATGACCTTGGGCCACTGTTGAGTTTCTTCAGCCATGTGCCACCAGAGTCAGTAAGTTATTTGTCAGCATGCTGACTTTCCTGGAAATACGAACTATGATTTAGGCCTAGAACTTTCCCTTAGTTTCATATTGACAGACTTGCTTTTTGGAGGGTAACCATGGCATCAGCTATACCATCTGCAGCTTTGTGGCTGCTAGTCTAGCATCACACGACTGTAATTGAGTAAAAGGATGCAGGTGCTTTGACTGAACACAAACTGCCTCTTACTGATTGTCTCCTCCATCTTCTGCTATTTGTGTGTGCTGTAACTTTGTGTAAACGGTGAATTGTGTCTCCTATTCCTGAGCTATTCATTCATCACAGCTGCAGTCTAATTAATGTCATTTCTCTGCTTGAAGATGATGAAGCCTTTCTTTCATCTTTTTGTGTGTATTAGTGTCTTCTCTCCTATGAGTTTATACAGGATGGATATTTTTAACCAACTTTGATTTGATTATTGCCATTTGCACTGTTTTTTGATTCTCTCTTTTGGTTTCTTAAGAACCATTGTTCAGCGAATTTTTGCAGGCAAAATGCTGGCATTTCAATAGGAATCCACATAATTGAGAATTTCATATTTGAGCGAAAGATTTCTACAGAAAGCTGCTTGGTTTGAAAGTGACTTCTGTGTGAGCTGTGCTTCATACATTGCTACACTATTTAGAATGAACCTTTTTGACTGCAAATTTTTGCTAATGTGACCACACCTTTTCTGGTACTGTGGCAGAAACATAATCCAGTTTTGATCTCAGCTGGTTTGCAGGACTGTCATGACTGTTGCTGACAAGTACTCAAAACCCCTCTAGAACCCACTAATATTTTAATATCACTCTTTCAAAAAATTTCATAATTTTTATTGAATATCAATATATGTATATACGTGACCCGTACTGTCAAAATGAGTTGGAATGCGCACAGGCTAATTTCGAGCTACAGGCAAAACAAGTGAAAAATGTCAATTTTGGTCAAATTTGATGTTTTCACAAAAATGAGTTCATTAAGCCCTCCTCTAGCAATTCCAATGCTCCAAATAGCATTTAAACATCTAAAAGTATCTTTATTTGTACGTTTTCTGAGAGGAGTACCTTTCGTTCTTCCATGAAAAATGCAGTTTTCCTCCGCTCGCTTCTCGGCCACTGGTGCTTCCCTCAGCACAAGTTTGGTGGTGTTGTAAAGCGCAGCATTCCAACTTTGTGAGTATTCATAGCGAATTCTCGATGGCATGAGTCTGAACCAATGAAATATAATTTTCAAACTCATGCTGATGTAGACAAAACAATCTTACTCACGCTGACTGAAAGATCCGAAGCGCGCACGCAAAGACGCCTCAGACAGCGTGCGATCCCGATATACACAGAATTACAGTATTTAAAAAAAAATCTGTCTTGGCGATTATTCACGCAAACATTATCTGTTATGTCTTAACGTATGGTTAACTGCTGGGGAAAAACTTCTGATGTGTAAAATTATATTAGATCCGTGTGATATATAATAGGCTGTTTCATTATGGAAGAAAAAAGTTGAATATATATTTCTTCCTATAGATATTGGTTTTGACTTGGTTTGTGCCAAATTTGGCGTTTATTACCAGGAATTTTAAGGTTTGGTTGCTAGGTGATTTTGTTTTGGAACCTTCAGAAAACTCAAAATTTTCTCATAATTGACTTTGCTGACTCTATCGACTTCAAACAGGTGTACCTCAGTCATTTTTTTATCAGATTCCAACAAATCATACATTTTTAAGGTTTTTTTTTAATAGCGAATGTGAATAAATGTGAAATAACAATAATGCATTTTTGATCATTTGCTCATTGCGACTCATTTTGCCAGCACGGGTTTCACAGACAGGGCTTAGATTAAGCCAGGATTATGCCTTATTTCAATTAGGACATTTAAGTAGCTTTTATAAACGTGCCTTAGAAAAAAAACATCACTGGTGTGCATCTTGAGACAAAACAATGGCATTGATGTATTTTAAGATATGTCAGTGCAAGTTGCTTTCAGTTAAAACAAAAAGCTCAAACATGCATTTTAGTCTGGGAATAGGCTTAAGTCTTGTCTGTGAAACCTGGGATTAATCTTTTATTTTTAATTTATTTATACAAAATATGTCATTTAACATGAACATGAATATAATAACTTTTTGGTACTTTTCTCTTTTTCTTCTGTGGATGTTTGGAGCTGTATCCATTTGATTTGGCACAGGTTTCCCACCATTTAGACTGGAAAGCCTGTTGAGATACCTCATTTGGCTCATGATTTTAAGGCCCGCAGATATATCCATGCGTGTGTGCTTGCTAATGAGTTTATTGATATTTCAGAAAATGGTTGTTTGAGAGTGTATTAGCAGGTGTTGAGAGTGTGTGGCTTTCAGTGAACCGTCTCCTGTGCTCCGCAGGTCAGTTCCAGTAAGGCAGCTGGGAGCGCTCAAGCCAGCTCCGCCGGAGGGGCTGTGGCAGGTGCTACGGCCACAGGAAGTTCTGCTCCAGCACAGGGAGATCTGGACCTGTTCAGCGAAACCAGCGGGAGCAGCAAAGCAGAGGACTCGGCCAAGAAACCTCTCTCCAAGGACTCTATTCTCTCCCTGTATGGCTCCAGCACCGTCCCACAACAGCCTGCACAAGGTACATCCATCCCCCCCAGAGTCCCACTTTCTTATTCCTCAGAGAATGAGCGATCTGAGCGAGAAAATGGAGATCTATAAATGGTGCTATGTGTTCAGAGTCCATTTCTAATGGTGCTGTGGGAATGTGTGTGTTTGAGAGAAAGAGAAAGCAAGCGAGGTTCTTGAGAAGCCCTGCTTTAATGGGGGTATCAATAATTCAAGCACTGCGTGTCTCAGCACTCTGATACTGCTGAACGTGGTTTAAAGCTGCCTGCTTCTCCTGCCCTGCTCTTCAAAGAAGACATTTCCCAAAACCTCAGTTGCTCCAAATGAAGGCGCTGCCAATTCTCCACCATCAGGACGCTTTATAGGTCCCCTTTCATCCTGCATACCTCTCCTGTCTCAAAGATCCATTTCCTCTGTGCTCGGGGCAAGAAACTGCACACATTAGCACAGATATTGATCGCTCTCCTCTGTCTGTGATGCTTTGTGTGTCCATGTCCTCTGGTCTGCTTCTGTTTTTGTCTCTTTGAACATATTGAACATGTCGTTGTCTGTAAATCTTCTTATTTGTGTACCTTTGTGCAATTCTGCTCCCACAGCGACTGCGATGTTCATGGGCCCGTCTCAGATGCAGTTCCCCGCGCAGCCACAGGGGAACTTCCAGGCTTTCCCAGGGATGGGAGGAGCCATGCCGCCCACTACCATGATGGGGGCTGTCATGGGCCAGGGTGGCGCTATGATGGGCCAGAATACCGGCATGATGGTTGGTATGACGATGCCTAACGGTTTCATGGGAAACGCACAGCCAGGGGTGATGGGCTTGGCTCCAGGCATGATGGGACCTCAGGGCATGGTGCCCCCTCAAAACATGTATGCCATGCAGCCAGGTCAGCAAGGACAGTGGAATATGGCACAGGTATGTTATGGTGCTGTAAGCAGTTTACCACATATAAAATGTCCCTACAGTCACTGAAAAAAGTGTCTTATGAAATCACACCTGTCTCTGTGATAGCTCTAACGCCCGTTTCACACTACAAGCTTGAGCGGCGCGTGAGCACGTAACTACATCGTCACTGCAGCTGCAGAGACGCGCGAGTATTCACACTGGAAGCGTTTGTACAGTGTCACAGCAGCGGCTCCAAGATACATATAAAGTGAGCAGGGACGAGACACGCTGAAGAGAACACAGCCGAGCAAATACTACACCAGACACAGCAAGCTCACTGTGATGCCCAAAATATAGGAAGAAATATATAAATATTGAATTGGGGGTGGGGATTTATATGATTGTATCTCTGGAGGGAACTGTCTTCAGAATAGTTTTAAAGGGATTTTCTTTTCCTCATACCTCCGTAGACAATGCAGCACTGCTTTGTGTACAGTGGAAACCAAGGTAATGCCCCAAGGTAAATCTACTGTCAGAGAGTGAATTTGCATTTTAATTCAGTCCGTCTGCTGTTTTTGTTTCGTACAGGTGTGTCTTATAGCATAATTACAGCATAATTTCACAAAACAAAAGTCAGATCATTCTGTTTTTGCTTTAAATCTTGAAATTATACAGTCTAATTTAAATAAAAACCAAATGTTCATGGCATGCTGCATGTGTATAGCATCTTTGTTTGCATCATGATTAAATTGCCTCTAATTTCAAATGTTTAAGGCCAGTTTGGCCTGTTATAGAGCAAATAAACAACAAATAAAGTTGGTTTAAAAAAAAATCATTATCGGAATCGGCCAATGTGTAAAAAAAAAAAAAAAAAAAAAAAAAAAAAAAAATCAAAATCAGCCATAAAAAATAATCGGGGCATCCCTAATAAAAAAAAAACATAAAATAAGTTTTTACTGTAAAAATGCAGTTTTCACAGAGCAGTGTTTTTCTAGTTTTCTTTCAAATTAATTTGTAGTTTACATGGTCAGTATCAATGTAGACTAATTGTCAGCGCACTAAGGTTTAAAAAAGGTAATTCGGCTTGCACATGGTTACATTTTTATTTTATTTTTTTTTATTTATTTTTTTTCCCATCCGGCCCTCAACCTAAAATGAGTTTGACACCCCTTGTTTATAGCCCTTTGGTGTTACAGAGATCAAATTAAAATCAAATCAAAATTTATTTATAAAGCACATTAAAAACCATAGTAATTGACCTCTGTGCTGTATGTGAAGAAGTGGCAACGTGTGCGCATATACAACCACCGCACGCCTTTCCCCTTCCTGCTGATGCCGCTATTGGTGTATGGTGCACACGTGATCCCGATAGCACTCGGTCGTTCATCCACTTTCTATACTCGCCTTCTGTTATTGGTTTCCTAACCAAAAGCCGTGGATAACAGTCAGGAGTGCCTGATGCTGCGTGCTCGATGTCTTGCATTTAAATCAGGAAACACAGAGGAGTACATAGCAGCAAAGTACAAACTAAGGAATACCATCAAGTAGGCTAAAAGGCAGTATAGAGAGAAAATTGAGAGCTTTTACTGATGCTAGGTGGATGTGGCAAGGCCTGCAACACATCACAGACTATAAGAGCACTTCAGACGTAACCAGCTCTACTGTCACCCTGCCTGAACAGCTAGACCAATTTTACGTTCAAGTCATACAATAAAACATACCTTTAGAAAAGACTATTGGAAGTTTAATGCAGAACTTTTAAAGAATAAAGATTATTGTAGTCAAATAAGAAATTTGATTAATTTGAGAAATTAATGCCTGTTGTAATACACAGGAAATGACACAAGATGTTGATAAATTACTTTCTCTTCAAGCTAAATTAGATCATTTGTATTTGTAAAGCACAAGGAGCTTTTAGCCTGTAAATAGCAAAAAAAAAACAAAAAAAAAGTTTTAGGGAGTGGCCTGCACTTCAGAAACATCCATGTATTTTTTCAACAACGCTGTTGGACATTGTTGATATTTGAAATCAACCCAAACAAACCCACGCCTCTCTTCATTGCTCCGCCTCCAAAACGCACCCTCCAATCCAAATGCCGGCCCAATCGCTGCTGGCAGGCAAGGCTAGTGCACTAACAATGACGCTAAACACCGCATTCTCTAGTGATTGTTAGTGTGCAGTGGTTTACCTGCACAACTCTCACTATCTGGCCTCTGTTACACACGAAATACGAGAGTGGGGGTCTGTTTATCACAGCTGACGTGCAACAAAATGCTTCACGAAAAATAAAGCGCTGATGATGAACAAACGACAAGGAAGCACAAAAAATGAACGAACAGTACACAAGTGTAAATACAAACATGTGTTCGTTGTTAGACGCCAACAGCACAGCAGCTCCAGACAATCAAAACCGTGTTACTCACATGTGAAGTGGAATCAAAGCAGCCTCTGCGTCTATTTTCAGGCCTTCCCGCTTAGCCCTTTCCAGCTCTGGAAAGCTTTTCTAATATTAACGTGGGTCCTAAAGTGCTTGCCTAGTCATAAACCTTCATTCAAGTGATATTCTTTTGAGCTCTTTTGTATTGTGTGTCATCATCTCTCTTTCTGCGTTTTTTATTTATTTTTTTTTTTTATTTTTTTTAAATTACGAAACTAGTTATACTTTTGAGTTTGGATTGGTAGATCTGTCAAGTTGCAAGTTTGTTGAAAGCAGATAACAGCTAGTTAGCTACATTGCAAGATGGAAAGATGTCATTTTTGCCAGGTACAGGAACCCATTGTGGAGGAAGCATTCAAAAAGCTGGCAAACAAATGATAAATGCAATCATATCATGAGATAAGCAGAACCAAAAATATGTTGTAGGTGAAAAAAGGAGACATGAAAAATGTCATACCGATGGTCAAGAGCTTCAAGTTAGGTTCATAATGTTCTTCTGGGTGTGTATTTTTAACCAACCCTCTCAGAATCTGCCATGAGTCATTGACGCACTGGCTGCAGTGGATCAGTATCTGCTTTTTATAGAGAGAACATCTATATCTGAAGCTGTTTCCATTCATCATATTTGATTCCTACAATGCATCTCCCAGTATCCACAAAGCTTTCCTTTTATTCAGATCAGATCGTTCACGTTTTCAAAACCATTTTAGATGGAAAGCGAGTTGTCACTTTCAGTCTCTCTCTGTTACTGTCACCGTATAATCAGAGATTCATAATAAGGGTTTTTAAAATCCTCATCTAATCTGCTGTCACCTCCCATCTGCATGTGGCTCATTAAAGATGAGGGCTCAGTGACTCCGACCTCTTAACTTCTATCATCTCCCTGCCTCCCGTGGCCCATGACCCCCTGTGTATGAGGCTGAGAGTGGAGGGAGTCCGAGATTTCAGCCTCCGGGAGGTTAATTACACATCATAAATCAATACAGCGTGCTTTACACTCACACGGCCTTAATTAAAATCCCTCCCCACAATGCAAGCGTGTGCGTCCTGAGTTATAGGCCTTCAGCAGCACATTTGTATTTTGAGAGACCGGCTGAGGAAAGAATTGCGTTTGCTTAATGGTTTTCTGGAGTGAGGGTAATTTTGCCGCACGGTTCCTGGGAGGAGTGTTTTTTTTCTAAGATGAATCTGACTTGAGATGTTTTTCTTCGTTACCCAGCACACAGAGCGTCTCCCTCTTTTCCAAGGAGGTCTGAGGAGAGCCAGTGCGCAGGGAGAAGAATCATTAGCGTTTGATATTCACTCCCCTCAGTACAGCTCTTGGAGTATTTACAAACGTACACATTCTCGCGACACACTTATTTCTCTATGCGTAGGCAGTATTGTGTTGAGGAGGAAGCAGGTGTAATTACGAGATTGGCCAAATTTGTCCTGCTGTGCATTTGAGCACAAAATGAAGTCAAGGTCTACAGTGGGTCCTCCTGAGTATTTTGGGAGGATTTTTTTAAAAACATTTTTTCTTTGTCTGTCTCACTCTAGTCATACACTTCATGGCCTAAAGCAGTTTAGTCACCTTGTGAGACATCAGAGCACTCCAGGAGTTCACGGTGATGGATAACCTCCCTCGCTGCCTCAGGAAGGGGTTTAGTGCTTTGGAATTAAAAACGAATAGGAGGCCTATAGGAGGCACATGAATTATGTACATTGTAGTTTGTATTTCAGGATTGTATGGGAAAAGGCAAGTGCTACTGTTTCTGTATATTTCAAGTGCCATTTTGTGCTATATCAATATTTATTCCCTTCAGTCTGCTCGTATACACTACACTACCACTCAAAAGTAAGATTTTTTAATGTTATTATAAAGTGTCTTATGCTCATCAAGGCCACATTTATTTAGTACTGTCCCCGTTTATTTAGTAAATGACCCCGTTGAAAAGTTAACATACCCTTAATTCATAATACTGCGTGTCGTTACCTGGATGATCCATGGCTGTTTTTTTTTTTTGTTTGTTTGTTTTTTGGTGATGGTTGTTCATGATTCCCTTGTTTGTCCTGAGCATTTAAAGGGTTAGTTCACCCAAAAATGAAAACGAGAAGACGTTTTGTGTGTGAAAACAAAACAAAAATAACGACTTTATTCAACAATATCTTCTCTTCTGTGTCATTCTCCTACACTGTTTACATTCAGCGCTTCCAGGTTCTTATTATTGGCCAACACGGTTCACGTGAGCAGCATGATGTATGCGTGTAATGCTGACGCAGGAGCTGGCCAACAAGTCGGCGTTCTGACATATAACCCGGAAGCGCTGCACTGTGTTTACTACGTCAACAGCGTAGGAGACTGGCATGGAAGAGAAGAGATTGTTGAATAAAGTCGTTATTTTTGTTTTGTTTTTGCGCACAAAAAGTATTCTCGTCGCTTCATAAAATTAAGGTTGAACCACTGCAGTCATGTGGACTATTTTAACGATGTCTTTAGTACCTTTCTGGACCTTGAAAGTGGTGGTTAAATTGCTATCTATGGAGGAGTCAGAGAACTCTCGGATTTCATCAAAAATATCTTAATTTGTGTTCCGAAGATACGGGTTTGGAACGACACGAGGGTAATTAATGACAGAATTTTCATTTTTTGGGTGAACTAGCCCTTTAAACTGCCCAACGTTCTTCGGAATAATTCTCCAGGTCCTGCAAATTCTTTGATTTTCCAGCATCTTTTGCATATTTGAACCCTTTCCAGCAGTGACTATATGATTTTTAGATCGATCTTTTCATACTGAGGGCAACTGAGGGACTCATACACAAGTATTACAAAAGGTTCAAACATTCAGTGATGGTCCAGAAGGAAACACGATGTCAAACATGTCAAAAGAGAAGCATTTATTTGAAATAGAAATCTTTTGTAACAATGTGAAAGTTTTTACTGACTCTTTTAAACAATTTAATACATCCTTGCTGAAAAAATGTATTAATTTCTTTAAAAAAATCTTTGGAATGGTTGTGTAGTTAGTCCAAAAACACAATTATAGACTTAATTTAGTTTTTCACGACTATTTTACGCAATATACTGTATGTAAATGAGCTCTGTTATGATTGGCTCACCTCTGTGTACTGGCACACTTCACTGTTTCGCTCCTCAGGTCAGGCTGAGCTGAATAGTGGCTAAGCAGTTAGGCAAACATTAACATAAGATTGTTTAAACATTATGTAAATGCCAACCATCCACTCAATTTGTTTGAGGTGTTATATTTTTTTTGAAAGGGATGCTTTAAAAGGGAGGAATTTAAAGACTGAACGCAACGTGTTCAAAAGGTTTTTAGCGTGCTGACAGCTGACAGTGGTTTAGTGTGCTGTTAGACTGTCAGCACGGTAAAGTCACGTCTCTCATTTATCCCCTTTAAAACACCAGCACTACAGCCGTCAAAGCGCTGTCAGTGTCACAAATCTACTGCATTCTACAACATATTTCAAGACAATTACAATACGGACTTGTTGGACTGATCATGTGCTGTGAGCAGTGTTCCTGTTATCATCCACAGTTCTCTGTGAAAAGATTAGTTTTGAGTAATAAAAGATTGTAAATTATTTTAGCCTCTGTATATGCCAGACAACCAACTGTATGGTGGATTATGTAGTTTTGTACATCCATTGTCAACATAGTACAGCAAACTCTTATTACAAAGAAAGAAAAATCCTGTTTCCCACTATATATTCATTTTGTCAGCTAGATAAAGATTGCACAAACTTTAGCTCCCAGAATTCAAGTTAATAATGAAAAATAGTGAGCTGCTTATTTGAAACCATTAGTTTTTCTCACTCTGTCGGCTATAAGCTGTAGAGACAGCGGTATAAATCAGACAGACGTGTCTAAAGGGCTGCCCCACAGCCAGCGCACCCCACAGGACCCGTCAAGAAGAATACTGGTGGGAGTCAAGGGAAAAGGGTAGAGGTATAGAAAATGAAAGAGAGAGAGAAGTAGACGAAGAGTAATAAGAGGGTGAGTGAGTGTAAAGATCAGAGGACAGCTTAGTAACCTGAAAAAAAGAAAAGAGGAAAAGGGAACACTGAAAGGAAAGGCCATCCTCAAGTGAAATTACTGTCCTTATCTCTGGTCCACTTTTACTTTTCATACTACTGCAGACACTCAACCAAAAGCAAGTGTACTTCTCTTTTAATAACAAAACTCTGTTCCAAAACCTAGTGACCTTTATAGACAGCTTCTTAACAGTCATGCAATCTTGTAAGTGACCATTTTTAATAATTTTATTCAGCAAGGATGCATCAAATTGATCAAAAGTGACAGTAAATGCATTTGTTACAAATTTGTATTTTAAATAAATGCTATTCTTTTGAAATTTCTATTAATCAAAGAATCCTGAAAAAAAATGTATCACTGTTCCCATAAAAACAGCCCAACTGTTTTCAACATTATTAATAATAATGTATATAATAATAATAGCCCCAAATTATATTAGAAAGATTTTTGAAGGATCATGTGACACTGAAGGCTGAATTAATGATGCTGAAAATGCATCTTTTTTTACATTTTAAAATATATTAAAATAGAAAACAGTCATTTTAAATTATAGTATTTCAAAAAAAAAAAAAAAACATTTTTTTTTTTTTTTTTAAATCAAATAAATGCAGCCTTGGTGAGCATAAGAGACATTTTTTTTTTAAAAAACCCACAAGAAAGATTTGAATGGTAGTGTATGTAATAAATATTTTTATTTAATTGAAATGTTTAAATAAATTTTTAATTAAACATTCATTAAAATGTGAATTAAATGTTTAATGATCAACATTTCTCTCCCTATGTCTGCCTATTTGGAGTTTTTTTTTTTTGTTTGTTTTTTTTTTTGTTTTTTGTTTTTCACTGAGCTCACTGCAGTGCATTCTTGACTTTTCCGCAAAGGGTACATGCTGGCCAAGAATTTGGCCAAAATGGGGTATTTAGAAGAAAGCCTTTTTCTGTTGGTAGAGCCATGATGCCTTAAAACGCTTTCCTCTGTAGTTTTTGGACCAGAGCAAATTATTCTAACAAGTCTTGTGTGTATAGATGTTTCACACTTCGCTCTCTCTGCCTTGTCTTTTTCAGATTAACCAACAGATGTCTGGAATAAACCTGAACGGTTCCGGTGCTCCGATGGCATTTGGGCCACCTGGTGCCCCCATGGGCGGCTGGGTGGCACCCCCCTCTGGTCAGACCCTCAGCACCCAGCTCTGGAAGTAAATGAATGAGGGACGATGGAGCACAAGGGGCACCACATCCCTTCATCTCTCCTCTCCTCCTCCACCACCACTCGCACCCAGAGTTTTATTCATGTACTGTCATTTTTTTTCCCCTTTCTCTTTCCAACTATTACTACTCTGGAGAGCATCGATTCAACCTGCCCTCTGTTTATTCATCAAGTGAGCGAGAGTATGGCGTGTAAGAGACTGGCAGCTTTGACCGTCTTATTTGCAATTATTTTTTTCTTCTATATATATATATATATATATTTTTGGGGGGTTCAAATCACATATCAGCTACAAGAAAGCTGCTGGACCAATTATATAGGCTTCTAATATATCTTTACCAAATAGTGAGTCATAGTATTTAAAAGACAGAGTTATGGCTATCATATTTGTGACATCCCCCTCCTTTTCCTATCTTCTGTAGCCCCATGTCCCAGAACCCTGTAGCAGATATTGTATAGACCCATGTAATGTATTGTAATCATAAGATAGATGAACCCCTCGCCCCCTCTCTCTGGCCTCTCACCCCACCGCATCTGTGTAGCTCCATGACAAACTCCATCTTTACTGTGATGTTTTAATGTGTGCGTTACAGAGAAGCACAGTGAGTGAAAGACAAATAAACCTGGACGACTGTACAGCTGTGACGGCTAACGGAATAAGGGGGGTTTGGGGTCAATAGAAAGGGGCTCAGGGAAGGAATTGTCGTTTTAAGCCAGCTGATTTTGAGCGAACAAAAGCGTGCAGTCGAACACGTCAGTCCCGCCGCCGTAGCAGAGCTTCTATCCTCTCAGACAGGGTCTCTCTGCTGTGCAATAATTTAAACATCCCCACCGTGTCATCCAGGTTTATTTCTATAATGTGTTTACATTTTCTGGTGCCTAGTACAGAGACAGAATATTGTTATTTCCGTGCATTAAACAGTGAATAGCCATGAACTATTGTGTGATCATTTTGTCTAAAGACGCATTTATTGTAAAGTTATCTTCTCATTTTTTTTTTTTTTTTTTTTTGCTTTTAAAGAGGGTCGTTTGGAATAAAGACAGTTGTAATCCAAAAGTTCTGTCCCTGTAATGGTGTCTCACGCTTTAGACGGTATTTCCAGGGTTTTTAATCCACTATTCCTTTTATTTTCGTGGACAGTTAGTTTTTCCTTCAGCAGTAACCTCTGTACATTAGTCAAGCAGCTGGTCCTTTTCTCCCGCATTCACAGAAGTTGATCTAATTCTCTGAGCATTCAGAGTCCGAGGAAAAGGGAAAGTGGTCTGTTTACTACCACATTGGGAATAAGATCAAGTTTTCACATACACATACACATCCATAGTTTCTTCTCCACCATGTTACAAGTAATCCAGTGTGATGCCACAGTGAGAAGCTCCAGCAGATACAGTCCGTCAGTAGAGAATCCAGGAACCCGAGATAGCTTGTCTTTTCTGCCAGAGCAGGTATCCTAAAGTTCAAAGGCAGCCATCCTTTTGGAAAGTACCAGTGATGGCGGGCCTCCATCCAGTGTCATGACAGTCCTAGTGCAGTGTCGCTTGCTAGACCTCTATAAAAACCGAATCCTGCTGCCGCTTTGGTTCATTACCCAGGTTGACCTTCTCAGTCCGGGTATGCCAGACAAGGACCTGAAAGAAACAAGTTGGAATCAGTTATTTCAGAATTTAGGAATCAATCAAGTGCACCGAAACAAAGACTATATATACTAAGACTGTTTACTCATATTACTAGAAACGGGAGAAAGTGCACTGTGCAATATGGTAGAATTAAGGCCTGCCTTCTAAATAAAAAGCCAATTGGTAAAGTTATTCCTTGCATCTAAATATGCCTACTTCCATAATCTCTATATATCAGGGTTCCTCCAATCCGGTCCTAGAGGGTCAAACACACCTGAACAAGCTAATCAAGGTCTTCAGAGTTAGTAGAAAATTACAGATAGGCGAGTTTTATCAGGGTCTGAACTGAACTCTGCAGGACAGTGGCCCTCAAGGCCGTATTTGAGGAACTCTGCTCTATAGCAGGCGAAAAACAGTATGTGAGCCAAGTAGTATGTCCGAATTCATAGGGTGGAGGTCGGGGTGAAATTGCAAGCACAATAAACCTCACGAGAATCGAAAACGGGCTACTTTTCCCATAGACTGGAGACCATAGACACCTCTCGAGGCGTCAGGATCTTTCTTGGCGCTCTGTGGCGTGACAGATCGCTGTAGTGCTTCAGTTCAAGCAGAGCGCACGTGAACCGATCTTCACTTCCACTTTTCTAGTTAGAACACGAAACATGAATGAACATCCTAAGGTATGTTGAAAGATACAGTACAACTTACCATATCATGTCTCATGTAAACGATCAATCACTGTTTCAACCGCGGAAAGGCATCAATAAAACAGCTTGTAAAAATGTCACATTTACTGTCACTTACATTTACCTCAGAAAGCCGTTCCATGTCCAAAACTCATTAGTCAGCTTCAAAAATGAACCATTTAAATGTTTAGGCCTATATAAAAAACATAATTATGTCATTAAAAATGTATTATAAAAACTTCCTTATGTGTATTTTATATGTAAGTAGCTTACAGATCAATTAATTTTAACCTTAAATATAATAATGATGTACCAACTGTGGTTCCCTGTATAGTTTACAGCATTAGTTGAGATATTTTTTCTTTGAGGAAATTTGCCATGTGCTGTACCTGATAGGCCCCAAATTAATCAATATTAAATCGTAAGCTTCTGAATCAAAATCAAATCCAATTGTGAAATTTGTGTCAATGCCCAGCCCTAGTGTCAATAAATGTTTTTTTTTTTTTTTTTTTTCCCCCATTTATTTTCTTGTCAGAGTACACCAGAAGGCTTTGTTTACATGTTAAAAAATCACAATCACCCCCAGACCCCGCTACAACAACTTACTTTGGGAACATGTCACCTTTTTCACCTCTTTTGAGTTTACAGGTATGATTCAAAAAACAGTAGGAGATAAGTACCCAGATTACCTGCTACTTCCGGTGAGATTCTGAAGTGCGCATGTACTGGACTCTTTACTATCTTATGAGACCACAGGAGAGGATTTGTGAATGGCAGTGAAGCAACACGTGAATTTCATTCATACTACACACATTCACACTATATAGAGCACACTTTTTAATGGTCACAAAGTGAGTTTAAAACCAAATATTGTACCTACTATAAAGTATGTGGTTTTAGACGCAGTGATTGTGCTGCTGTTAGAAGCTCTGGTCCCCCTGTGACACTGGGATTGCACATGCGAATTGGCTTTACCAACCTGAAATACACACTTTTTGTAATGCTATTTGAGCCTAAGAAACAACATTTATGGGATAGTTCATGTCAGATTTTGTTGCTGATTTGAAATATTTCATTTAAATGCAAATTTGACAAGCATATTTTGGTATTTCCACCATTCAAGTAGATAGGAGTTGGTCTTGAATGCCTGAAAAATAGCTGCCTGAAGGGGTTGCAAATATGGCCACCGAGTGAACTGACTTTCCTTGAAAGAAACAATGGAGGAAACGAAACATACACAGGTACATCATAACGGAAAAAAGGTCAGTGTATGTGATCTCTTAGCAGAGATGCTTTAGACTGTTGGTGCGTGAAGGGTGCTGGAACAGGATCTCTCGGATTGGTTACATGTCTTGATTACATCAGTTTGAGGTGGTGTAGGGATTGAGCGTGGTTAAATAGCCGCACCCAGGTGTGACACGTCAGTTCCCGAACACATGGCACTGCAAATTGGCTTGTTTTGCATAACAAGGCTAATTTAGCAGAACCATAAGAGATCAATATGGTGCACCTTGGAGCAGCAACCCAGAAATATCCCAAAGCATGCTGTAGTAGTTGGCCTGATGACAAGTTGCATCCCTCTGGTAGATTCTGTAAAAGTGCTCCTTATGTAGGTGTCTGACGCTGTACTTTGCCATCTACTAATCCCATTGTTCCCTTAATAAATATTATCAGGGCCAAGTAAGGACAGAGCTTTATAAATGGATAAAAGTTTTTACTTTAAGTACTTTAAGTCTGAATGTCTGAGATAGACTAAATTGGGAACTTTCTGAAGTGGATCGTAATTGGTTTGTGGGTGGTTAAACTTCATTAGTTATGTTTGTGTGCAACTGTCAAAGACATTTGCAGCCCACAGAGATGTCTAATTTTTATAAGAGGAATGTAATAATACATGAAGAATTAAACTTGTGCGCTTCCGCTTTCATATGTAATAAATCCTTTAATTTTTAATGCTGATAACGTAATGCCTACAACTCAGTGCGCAAAGGTTGAAAGCAGTGATATAACAGCAGCGTAGAGGTGTGAAGCCAGCAGTCCCCATGGGCTCTAGTAATTGTAAATGGGTTTCAAGAAAAGGTTATTAAAATTTAAACCCTTCATACTTTTTGGACTAATCTTGGAGTAGTTTTAGTCATTGGCTCCGTGTATCCCTGAGAATATTGTAAGACAAGGGCAGATGTCATTATCATTATTGCAATGTGTGCCAAACTATCTTGATTAATACTCTAATAGACATTTCAATTTGTGGTGAACAAAACTCCACTTCGGGTGATCCTGGAATAAGGGAAGATACCCATTCTTTGGTTTTCAAAAACCTGATCTTTGCTCACAAAAAAAAAAAAAAACTGCTTCAATACCATGCACCACTATAACATACTCTGGTCTGGAACACAACTACAAGCAATTAATTAATTCACATTTTCACGATGTAGACTAACCATTAGTTAAAGGGGACATATCATGAAAATCTGATTTTTTTCGGTGTTTAAGTGCTATAATCGGGTCCCCAGTGCATCTACCAACCCAGAAAACGTAAAAAGGGACAACCCAGTAACTTTGTTTTGGGAAGCCTTTCTCTGCAAGCATGTGAAAAAACAAGCCGCTCAGATTTCGCTCCCCTTGTGACGTAGGAAGGGGATCTTATTATATTACTGTCCCTTAATCTGTACATTTCCCCCCAAGTCGCCGCCAAGTTTCTCGGGGGGGAAAGCAAACTATTTGCGAGCGAATGCAAAGTTTCTTGGGGGAACACAGAACATTTGCGAAAGAACGCAAACTCAAAATATAATTTTTCCTCCCATCTCAAACTTTACCATGTCCCTTTAGGGGCTCCGTACACTCCTGTTCAAAAGTTAAAGGTCAGTAAGATTTTTTATTTATTTATTTGGACACATTTAACTGATATCAAAAGTGACAGTAAAGACATTTATATTGTTATAAGAGGCTTCATATAAAAAAAAAATACTTTTTTTAGTTCATTGTATACTATTCTATAAAATTAACAATTTGCAATGTTAAAAATGTGTTAATGTTATTAACAAAGGTTAATGAATGCTCTAAATGCATCGTTCATTGTTTGTTCATGTTATCTATTGCATTAACTAATATTAATGTATAGAACCTTAGTCTGTACCAATAACAACAACATAAAGTGATTAGCTATAATTGTACAAGAGGGATAGAATCTTGCACAACATTGAAACTAACTGTTACACAATTAAAGTATTCTAGCTCATTTGTTCAGCTACTGATAAAGGTGTATTACTCTAAGGTCCATTGTGGAAAACGTGGAAAATTGTATTTAGGCTGTCTTATATGAAAGCATTTTCTCAAACAATATTTTTGTTTAAGATTTTTTTTATAAGTGTTTCTTTTGACTCTAAACAGGATGAGCATCTGAAACCTTGAGAGAGAATATTAATTTGAGAGATTGTGTTATGGGCAGAGTGAAGCTTGCTGGCACGCTGACAGCCGTCTGGCAGGATCTGGTCTGCAGAAGCACGATTGAGATTGACATTAATAAATAGGAAAGTCTAAGCACTGACTTCTTTAAATAAGCCTGTGATATTCTCTCTCACACCCTCTTCACTTCTCCATCTATATGGCATGTTTGGCATCTCTTAAACAGATTCCCTTTGCCCTCTTTTTCTTCCTCTCTCCCTTTGTCCCTTTCCTCCTTGTCACATCAGTTCAGTCCGATTACTCAAATAAGATGACCCCCCTCAATCCTACCCAGACTCCCTGCCTTTAATTTTGAAGTGCATGCTGGGAGATATTGCCCTGTCCGCAGGCTTAGTCACAGTCATCCACTGTGGACCCACAAGAACACTTCTACAAATGTGACCTTTCCAAAAGACATCGCTGGCAGTGCTCCACTTGGACAGATGCCCGCTCACGCCCATCACGAGGACCCATAACTGTTGGCACACGCACTTTCGTTTGTTTACTACCATAATGCCATTCTCATATAATTGGAATACAGCCACAAATTTAAGTATATTAAACTCCCACTTTGTTCAAGTAGCGACTCGCACTTCTTTGTAACTGTCAGTGGCCTTTCCGCTCCGTTTACGGGCGCGATATCTACGCGCTTACACCCACCATGGCATTGTACCACAGGAATAAACCTGCGCTGTCTGCAATGTGTTTACAATGTAGACATTATGCTGCGTCTGGCAAAATGACGCATAGCTGATTGGCTGATGTTGGAAACGTGTCCTGCTCTTGCTGGTGTTGGTGATTAGTGGAATTGTCAGCCCTGCTAATAGTCACTATTAATAACCCAGTGCGGCTACCATTAGGGTAATTGGGTGATAATGATGATGGCAGTAGCCGTGACGTGCGGTACAGAGAGGAAGAGAGCATTTTGACACGTAAGGTGAGTCGACTGAAGAGGTATGAGCTTGAGATTTTAGCTCCTGAGATAATGGGCCATAGATGAATGAAGGAGCTTTTAGAATCAGACCAAGTCAAATACATAGGAATGTGTTTTTCATTTTCAAGCGTACTTGACATAGCCATTCATTGTCACTGGTAGAAGAATAGAACGGCATACGAAGTTATGTTTTCAAAGTAGTACTAAAACGGTAGGGTTGAGTCAAAATGCTCAAAATAATGAGTCTCAGACACAAGAGATGCTTGGAGCTAATAGAGGAACATCAAAAACAGTAACTTTTTTAGTATGAACGATAATCAAGGTGAAGGATGCAAATGCAAGCTGCTTTACTGACCTGGGTACAGTTCCGGGCCTTTGGCTCTAAGTCCTCCACCTTGGTGATCTGTTTGAGGAAATCTGATTCTTGCATCCCTGGTTTGGCTCCTCTCCTCTTGAATAGGGCACGTGGGTTTGACAGGATCACCTGCAGGTTCACTGCAAAGCCTGCCATTAACAAAATAAAGAAAAGTTCCAAGCAAATTATAAATCTAACATTTAAATTAAAATGTATTATATTTTATTTATTACTTTGTCCTCTGTGCTGCTTTTGACGTAACAGCTCATGACAGTCATTACTGAGAAGAGTTTGGAACTCCTGTGTGTTCTTGTGTTGTGACCAGTCGGTCAGCATTGTCATGATGTCATTTCCTTGTGCCTTCAGGGTGGTTAGTTACATACGGCTCGGGTGATTGGCTCAAACCTGACTGCAGAAGTTATTGCCCTTAAAGAATTAGTTCACTTCAGAATTAAAATTTCATGATAATTTACTCACCCCCATGTCAGGATGTTTAGGTCTTTCTTTCTTCAGACGAAAAGAAATTAAGGTTTCTGAGGAAAACATTCCAGGATTTTTCTCCATATAGTGGACTTCACCAGGGGTACAATGGGTTGAAAGTCCAAATTGCAGTTTCAGTGCAGCTTCAAAGGGCTCTTCACAATCCCAGACGAGGAATACGTGTTTTGTCTAGCGAAACGATCTGTCATTTTCTAAAAAAAATGACTGATCATTTGCAAGATGAGCAAACTTGCACTGCTCTGCGATCCGCCGCGCATTATGTAATCACGTTGGAAAAGTCACACATTTGACGTAGGCAGATGTACTGCGGTAGGGCGCAAAACTCATTTTCTCTTCCAACTTCAAAATCATCCGACATTCTTTTACCTTGTAAAGGGCATTTGACTTAGTCTTTGCACGTTCGCTTTGTAGACACTGGATCGGTAATTTCACCTACGTCACGCGTGACCTTTCCAACATGATTACATAATGTGTGGCGCATTTTTTTTTTTTAAGAAAATGACCGATCGTTTCACTAGACATTTTCCTCATCTGGGATCGTGTAGAGCCCTTTGAAGCAAATTTCTTTTCGACTGAAGAAAGAAAGACATAAACATCTTGGATGACATGGGGGTGAGTAAATTATCAGGAAATTTTAATTCTGAAGTGAACTAATCCTTTAAGCAGTGATGGCAGATTGCAAATTGCATACTTCCAGGGTTTGAGCAACTGCCTTTTAGATGAATGGGAATACTATCGGATAACATTCTCCAAGTATTATAGACATCTTTTGAAAAAGTGAGAAAGTCTGGGTTTGGTGCTCACTGAAGCTCATCAAAAAGCTTACTAGAAAAGGCCTGAAATTGTTTATTGCAAATTTATTTAAAATAGATTATTGTCCAAATAATCTCACTATATATTCAAACACTCTATCATTCACTCTGTATTAAACAAATGCACAGCTCTTCAGCTCTCTCATTTCTCATGGGAGCAGGTTGAACCATCCCACTGCTGCATGTGGGTCAGGAGAAGTTTTTCACCCTCTTGTTTCCATTGCTCTCGATGACACAGTCTCAGCCCCAAAACAGGAGAAGGACTTTTCAAATTTTACTATAGGGAATATCACCCTCTGTTGTGGGCTTTTTATCCTGCATGGACACAGGCTGTTTTCTAGGACGCCTACATTCCAGCTAAAACCACCTGGGCTTCCCTCAAATCCGCAGAGGCGAGCTCATGACAGCATTGCAATGTTCATCTAAGCCTTGGCTAACTGTGTCCTTGTGTAGTTACAAGGTTTCTCTCCCTCAGATCGACATGCATACTGTCAAGGTTTATTAATAGTTGAGGGCCAGCCAACTCCTTTCTTTTGATCTTTTTTTCTTTTCTTTTTTTAATGACTATATTGCCTTTTGATGTCCCTTTTGGTGTACGAGTACTGGGGGAATGATGTAAGAACCTACGCTCAAAGATCCAGGGACACGGCTTTAATAGAGCTGAAGAGCCGGACACGTTTACTTCAGGGTCCATGTAAAAACCGTATAGTATGCCTATCCTAAACATTCACAACCTGATTTTTGAACCAACTCCAAGACTTCATGACCAGCCATTTGTAAGGTGTTTATTTAGGCCTTCAAATTTGTAAGTATTGAAAAGCTGAAAAGTGGTTGATGTTTAAAATTTATTTTCGCTTACAGAACTGTCAAAAGTAATTTAATTTCCAGGGAAATGTGATGCATAAATCATGATATAATTAGTATAATTAATATGTAAATCATATTCAGAAACTGTCTAAAATTAATAAGGGACAATAAGTAAATACTAATAGAGCAATCTGTAAAATGCACATTGGAAAGGGCACCTTTTAGATTATTTTTATGTTGTCACTAACAACTCTGTTATTTACATAACATTATCATACATTTCAAAATGATTAAATTCTGTTAAGGTACAACATGAACTCACTGATGTAATTCAGTCAGTCTGCTGTTTTATTCCAACCAGAAAAAAATATTCAGAAATGATTTATTTCAAATAAATTCTGTTCTTTTGAACTTTCTATTAATCAAAGGATCCTGAAAAGTCGATTTCCACAAAAATATTAAGCACTGATAATAATAATAAATGTTTCTTGAGAAATAAATCAGCATATTAGAATGATTTCTGAAGGATCATGTGACACTGAAGACTGGCGTAATGATGCTGAAAATTCAGCTTTTCCTTCACAGAAATAAATTACATTTTAAAATATAATTTAAAATAAGTTATTTTAAATTTTCATGATATATCACAATATTACAGTTTTTACTGTATTTTTGATCAAATAAATGCAGGCTTTGTGAGAATAAGAGACTTCTTTCTAAAACATTTTTTTTTTTAAATCTTAACGTATTAATGGTAGTACTGTAGATCTAAATGTAATGGTGTGATTCTTAAATATTAAGTAGCGTGTAAACTGTATTGTGCCCACCACAAATAAGCTGTTGTAATCAAAATAGCATGCTATTTATTAAAAATACATAAAACATTTGTAAAATAAAATTCTGCAAATTATACTTGTCACAGATTGTGTAAAGGCTAGTGTGACTCATGGTTTAATCACTGTGTACACTACAGATGCAGCTTTTTGTTTCCGTTTATTCTCATGCATAATCTTTTCAGCCCTTCTCCGCCTAGTGTGCAAAACGTTGCTATTGTGTGTTAAAAAGGTTTCCATGTTAAGACAAGCACTTGAGCTCCTCTTCAGGTGAGAGCAGTGCTTGAAAGCAATGAGAGAGGCGGTTCAGGACCTTTTCTCTGCTATTGTGTTTGCTCTCAAAAGAAGCCGTACAGCAGGAATACTAAATAACCTTATTGTTCTCCGCTTTTGTTCAGGGAGAAGTGTAGTAGGGCCGGCGGATTTATGAACCTTAAACAGCTCGTTTTCAACATGCGTTGAGTCTATGCCAGTGATGTGAGGAAGCGTATGCATTGTGTGAAGTGTTTGTTATGGGAGATGTGCTCACTGTCAGGTAGAGCCTGACAATGAATACATTACCTCTGATGACAATGATGATGATATTATGGGTGATTGAACAACACGTGAGAAAAATACGAGCTTCGGAAGAAGAGCAATAGTGGTAGTAACGGAGATCACATGAGAAAGAGATGATACCATCTCTTGTTATTAGAGTTTCATGAACAGCATAATATCCAGCGGCAGTGCTGGAGTCTGGGGAATTAGGGATTGCTTCAAGTACGCACTGCTATCTCTGACGTTGTATTCATTCCCTCGAGCGCCATATGAGCCCTGCCTCTCTCCATTAGGATGTTTCCAACCTGTCAGCATCTTCTCACCCCGCCCTCCTTAATGCATTGCCTGAGAGCTCACATTTGCTAAAAATGCAGAGAAATTGCAGAATTTAGCTTTAGTAAAGGTGCTTTTTGCCAATGATAGCTTCGTCTGCCTAAAATTTCAGGGTATCTGTTATCTTCGCCTGTCTGTTATGCTTTGTAATAGTGTGTCATTTTTATTTTTTACTGTTGCAATATGTTCTTTATCATAGTAAACTATTAGCATACCATTTGAAAGCTGATTTTCCCAGAAAGTGTAAACACAGATGCTTTTAACATTGCTCTGTTTGGGTATCCCGACCAGCTTGACATGTCAACTTCCAATTTACATGTATAGTCACTTAGAAGGCGCTTTTATCCAAAGCTATTTACAAATGAGGAATATCAAAAGCAGTTTATCAGAAGAGCCAATAATATTTGCAGTACACTGTGCCAAGTGCCAGGAGTTATTATAGAAAGTGGCTTTGTTCATGGTTGTGTTTTAGTTAAGTGCTTGTGGAAGAAGTGTGTCTTCAGCTCTTTCTTGAAGGTTCTGATGGTCTCAGCAGACGGGGTGGAGGTTGGCGGCTCATTCCACCAGAGAAGAACAGATAGGATGAAGATTCTGGAAAGCAACTTACAGTAATATCTCATAGTGAAGAAATGACTGTTTACCGAACAGTAGGAGAGTTGTGATTAACCAATGGCATGAGTTTGGGGCGGGGCTATCTGTTTGGCTGACCCAATGGTGGGTTTCATAAACCTGTTTAAAATGACATTATTATTGCCATTTCGTTTAGAGACACTAATGCTTTTAAAAAAATTTTTTTGAAGGGTTCATTTGCAAAAACCGATAAACGCCACTTTAAAAAAAAAAAAAAAAAAAAAAAAAAGAACTAACTGCTGTGCTTTATTCTCCACACATAGCACTTCAAAAAGACACTAGCTGAGGGAAGTTTTGTCAAAGCTGACCTGAAAATTATTTATAATTTTTATAATTTCGACTCCTGCAAGTCCCTACACGTCTTACATACTGAACCCTTGTTTGTCCTTTTGCGTTTGTGTGTGTGTGTGTGTGTGTGTGCGTTTGTGTGCACACGTGTGTTTGAGTGTGTTTTAAATGCAATTACAAAGCAATTACTTGGTTTTGTTTAACTGAAATGTGGAGTTATCTGCTTTTGCCAAAAAACGACTGTTGGAGTTATCTGATTTTGCTAAGAAACAAACTTTTAATATGTATAAAAAACATACTTTCAATTAACTTTAATTTTGTAAGTTACCTGTATTTTTTGGAGTTAAGCCTATTATTACTTAATCAAAACAACCCAACTGCAGTATGATTGATATTTCTTGGAATGCACAATAAAAAAACATGATTTGTGAGAATTAATAAAAATGGAGTTATCTGTTTTTGCAAATGAACTCTTCAATTATTTAATAATTTTACTTTTCTTTAACAATAACAACCCTGGTGCAGTTCACTTGCTTAGTGCCTTCCCTTTAAAAACACTGACGAAGTAGGCTAGCAATTTCACTAGTATAGTATAGGAGAAAAGCCTCTTCAGAGAACTCTCTGGTGTTTCACAGCTTTTTTCCTCAGCTTAGAGCATTTTTCTTGCATGGTCTCTCTATATAGAAGCCGCTTTGGGCCAATTTGATATGCCTTTTTGAAACGACTTCACTGAGGGGCAGTCTGGAAAGTATCAACACGACCAAACTGCAAAGAAGTCCCATCTGTTTATCTGAGCAGGCAAGCTGCTCCTCACACAGCTGATGTTATGATCATCAGCAGCACATGGTATAACGTAAGCAGAATATCCTCCAGAACTCAGAGAAGATGGACAGAGATATATATGGATGGCGGAAGTTCAATGCCTTAATAACATTAAATAAAATTGAGAGACCTTGTGGTGAAACTTGAAGACATAATGCTCCAGGTAATGTTGTTCTGCTTCTCTAATACTTTTAAGACATTTACAGTAATGGTTCTGAACTTTAAAAATGACTTTTATCAAGTCTGTTGATGGATAGTTAATTGGTCACAGTAGCTCACCTGCAATGCCTACGTGTCATGGGTTTGATTCCCAGTGAAACGACATACTGATAAAAATGTATACCCTGAATGCTCTGTAAATTGCTTTGGATAAAAGCATCTGTCTAATGAATAAATGTAACTTAAATGGGAGCTTTCAGATGGGCAGGATGTAAAAAAAAAAAAAAAAAAAATTCTGGCAGTTGTGTTTAGCTTGAAGTTTACGTGATTTGCACAAATTGGTTCTGAAATTCAAAACCAGCTGGATGACGGAATGTGCCAGTCATCAGAAACCTGTTAATTAACCAGAGGAATCTATTGTCAAAAATCTTTCTGAGCCAGATAATGATAAGGGCCTATGAATATTTGACATCCAGAAATAGATATTTAGAGGCATTTCTGAGAATTGGTCAAATGTTTTGTTTTGTTTTTTAAGCATTTTTTTCAAATGGCTGCTTAATCTGTAATACTAAACCAGCTATAAAATCCACAGTAAGTGAGAGGAGAATATGGCACTCCACTGATGCAAAGGATTTTTCAGGTCTAAGGCATATAGCTTGTTGTTGTTGTTTTTTCGGGATGTCCATATTAACCACTTATACGACATGCCTCATTGAGGTTTCAGCATTGAAGGTATTTTAGCCACAAGTCATATGCGGAAAATATGGAGAAAATGCATTATCAAGTGATTTATCAACACAATCAATAGCTTTTTAATTGAAGGTTTAGATTATGTTCCATGTAAATTAATTAGCATTTGGGTTTCCTTACGTAAATTCAATTTTGTGATAATCAAGTTTTAATAGTTTTCAGTGGCACACTCCAATAACCATTCTATAATATTCAACCATTATTAAAGGAAATACACAGTGTAGTAACCCAGAAATCAATTTTCTGTTATTTTGCGATTCTGTTATGCAGCAGAAACAGTGTCAGCTTGAATGCTTGAGCCTACTCTTGTGTTTATGGTTCAGCCTTGTGAATGCGCTGTGGTGTAAAACAAGCATAATTGTCATTTATTCAAATATATGTGACATTTTTTTCCTGGTTAGATAACACTGTTGCAGTTATCATTCAGTTTTGTCGTAATAATAATCAGTAAATCATTAGCGGTGTTTGATAACTTACTATGGGGGAAAAATTACTCCTGTGTAGGTCGATCTTAGTGACGTCTTACCAGCCATGTCAATTGCGAATGGCCTGTCGGCCTTCCAGCCTGTGTACCAGCCGACCACTTTCCCCTTTTCCACCAGGGGCCGTTCGTACCTCCGGCCTCCAACGAGTCCCACTGGCCACACTGACACTCTCCTGGTTGACCGCATCTGTAGAAGAAGGTAAATATGATAATATTACAAACACAATGCATAAAAAGTATCATAAAGATCACCATTAATCAAAAAACATATGCCCTATACCAAAGCTGTATCCAAGTCTTGAAAATTGGAGGGGGACCTTTTTTATTTAAAGGAAATAAATAAATGATTCAAATGGATTTAAGGAAATAAATGAAAAATAAGAACAGTAAAAGAAGTTTTAGGTCTAATTGTAGTTGTGAAGTAAACGAATTAAACTATTCAAAATAATTATTTTATTTTAACGCACTTCATATGTCTAATATGTCGGAAACACTAGATGTTTCTTGTCTTTTCACATTCAATTGTAAATTACCTGAATCATGTAAATTATAGCATATTTTCAATTCAAAACGCGAAATAGTTGCATCACTGTATATTGCTGTCGGTCATTAAATATTATAATTTCTTGTCAAATAATAAATGTTTAGCTACTTACATCTTACCACACACTCTTTCTAAAGTCTTCTGTAAATAGTAAAGCCTGCCTTCTTTGATTTGGTTGGCCATCTCAATCATTTTGACACTGACGTGCACTGTTAGAGGAAAACCACCAGCCTAAAAATGTTACTTTTAAAACATTTTGTCATCCTAACAACAAACAGTGCAGTGTGTAATGGAGGGGGTGGGGGGCAGGGTTGCCAGGTTTTCACAACAAAAATCTGCTTTTGGGAAGGGTTCCACAGATAAAATTCACATTCCAGGCGCTAAATATCATGTTATTTGGGGTCGCTTCAACCCATGGACATGAAAAACAACCCACGGCAACAGTGTTAAAGTAGCCCTATTCCGTGGGAAAACCACAGACTTGGCAACACTGGTGGGGGGGTCCAATTTGCCATTTCTAATCCTGGGAGGATTTTGTTCCCTTCAGTGTCTATGGTGGTTACGGCCCTGCTTTATACTGATAACCATATGAGTTTTAAAGGAGCAAGTAAAGTACTGCCACACGCAGCATGGCTTATTATAAAATCCTGGCTCATTTTCAGCATAAACAAGTCCATCCACCTGCAGTTTGCTGGAGACAGCACACATCGCTCTTCAGTTTCATAAACACGATCACATCTGATTGAACCACCCGGCAACACTAAAACTGTCATTTTCAACAAGATACCGTCTTCTTTGAGAAATTTTAAAGATCCTACTGCTGAAAGAATCTCCTTTTTTCTTTATTCCTTCATATAGAATAAAAATAAAAACTATTTGCCACTGGGGGAATGAGCGTTGCTGCAATTTCTCAAACAAATGGTCAGAGTAGTCTTTGAATATTTAATGGTTGTGCTATTTATGTGAGTGCTGTACGCAGTCGGGTGACGTGTCTATGGCTGGTGGCCCTAAGCAATGGACAAGCTTTGAAGCCCAAACTGCTGCCCCTTTAGCTGTGTTTCTAATGCCTGTCTTCCTCCTTCTCTTCAAAGGCTTCGTCTCCATAATGGTGCTCTTAAAGTGTAGCACAGCTCAAAGGCAAAGTCAAAGAATTCTCTATAGCAAAGAGGATGTCATCTGCAGGTGCCAAGCATCCTTTTGCGTTGAAGATGACTACAAGGGCAACAGGTACAGCCATCAAATGCAATGTCACATACACTGTTCTTTGAGTTAAGCTCTCAAGCTACTGGCGGCTATATGGAAAGGCATCTGTATTTGACAGTTTTTGTGACCCACGTGTTTTCCTGCAGGGATGGGGAATAAGACATTCTGGCCCCGTTTTGACAACACAGTGCAGAGAAATAAATCTGTAGTAGACAAGTGTGTTCAATATCTTTAGGGAGGCAAAATCACCTTCGATAACAAAACTCTACATGCTGCCTGACAGTTCCAGAGAGGATTCGTACAATGCAAAAAACAAAATCAGATTTAGTAAGGAACTATATTTCTAGGGAAAGACAGGTTACAACTGAGAACAATAAATCTAATGCACTGAAGCCACAAGGTAGGGTAGCAGCATCACAAAAAAAAAAAAAAAAAAAAAAAAAAATCAGAATGTGACAGAAAAAACTTTTTAAAAAAAGAGTTTTCTTAGACATGCTTTCCAGTAACAATGTCTGAAAATACTTGAAGCAAGAGAAGCAACTCTGTATAAGATACTATGATTCAATTTCATAAATTTTAAACTCCAAACAAGTGAAAAACTGCCAGTGCAGTAAGCAGAAGTGTGGCTTTTCAAGTAAATGCATCTTGTTTTTACATATTTAATTTGTAAACTTAGATAAAAATACCCATTACGAAAATGATTGTTTTGCAGTAATGATGTGATGCGACCACAACATTTTGTTGGTTGGTTGTTTGTTTTGTTTTTTTCAGTAGTACTGCACACACTGAAATCTCATTGGACTTAGCGATAGTTCACGCAAAAATGAAAATTCTGTCATCATTTACGAACTCTCATGTCGTTCCAAACCTGTATGGCTAAAGAAGATATTTTGAAGAATGTAGGTAACCCAACAGTTTTGGTTCCCTTTGACTTCCTCAAAAAATTCTTCAAAATATCATCTTTTGTGTTCCACAGAAGAAAGAAAGTCATACAGGTTCGGAACGACATGAGTGTGAGTCAATGATGATAGAATATTAATTTCTGGGAGGACTATCCCTTTAAGTACCGGTCTTTATGTATATTAAACATGAACGAGGAGAGACGATTGTGGTTGTGGATATATCATGACCCTCACATTTCACAAGGAAAAGCATGCAGTCTGGTAAAGCATTGCATTAGACATGAAAATTATTTTTAACGCTCTTCAGTTGCGAGAGTGAGAGTCACGCAAACAGAGAGAACTGTTCTGATTGGCTGGTTCATGATCGATTATATCACGCTCCATTTTTTTTTGTTGGACAAACTGCTTTTCATCTTATCGCATTCACATTATTAGTCTAACTTAACAAAAATAATAATGTAATAATGAAAAATGATCAATTTTAATTGTTTTATTTGCATGTTTGATGATAAAACTATTTTAACACAAAATCATATTCCACACTCCACTCAAACAGCTGAGGACAATTTTTCCACAAGCACTTGATCAGTGACCATTAGCGCACTGTACTGTACTCTCTACTAAACATTTACTTAAAAAAACTCAATTGTTTCACTGTTGCTCTGTCACGTCTCTGTACTAGCTTGTACTTTTCTAGCCAATTTTGAGACTTTGCATTGCAGCTCTTTTATGTTCCTTAGGATGAATCACTCGAGCTGTAGCATTTCTGGTTGGGGAAAACAGTATGTGCTAAATGAATACATTTCCTTTGTGTCGTTAATATTTGTCATTATGAAGCACTAGCTGTTGAAAGTGGCCAAATGACTCTCATTGTTGTGCTGTGTAATGTGTTTGTGTTGAGCAGAGCAGGGGTCATCAGCATACTGACACTGTGCTCTACCCCTCAGGGGCGTTCCATGTGTTCATCCACATGTCCAGCTGTGTTCTGGAGAAATGGAGAGAGAGAGAAAGAGGCAGAGGAAGGGAGGGATGCACAAAGCAAGCATTGAAGAAATAAGGAGGGCAGTAAGGCCTGTGGCAGAGGAAAAGAGAACGGCTAAAACAGGAGGAAAACGCTGAGGTAAAAGAAGGGTAGAATAATTGATGATAATTGAGACGATGAGCTATAAGTGCCGGGTTTGGGCAGCAGCCAAGAGAGAGAAGAAGATTTTGTTTTACTGTAGATAAAACTGAGTGTAATACAGTGGAGGAAACGTCTTCTCTCCCCTCATAACTGCTATCAGCTTCCTGGTGCCCTTTTTATACTCCTCAGACAAATAAAAGAAATGGATAATCATCACCCATCGATTAAAGCAACACACTTACATGGCGATTTGTAACTATTTTAAGCTTTGGTGCATTGGTGGCTGATTTGTTTGATTTTTCTCATTCATACATTTCTGTACAAGCTTATGCCCCACTCATGGTTAGGTTAAAGTGTGGACCTTAATGAATTTGTCTAAAAATTGCATGTTTCCATACAAATTCATATGAACCTGCCATCTTGTTAAATAGTTGTTTTCTCATGAGATTTGGTTGATTAAAGGGGTGCATTTGGTTCGACCAAAAATGTAAATTCTGTCATTATTTACTCACCTCCTGTGGAGGCCATGTTGGTCAAACTCCAAAAAGACCAAACCCCCCCCCCATAAAATAACATTAAATGTCATCTATTCGACTTGTGCGCTGGTATTGCATACTACACAATAACTTTAGTTTAAAGTTGGTCTGTTCCTCATACAAACGACTTTATAGTGTTCTTTTGTCCTTTTTGAAGCTTTACATCAATGTTATTTAATTGCAAAAGAGATATAAAGATTCTTTAAAATTTATCCTTTTTCCACTGAAAAATATAGGTTTGGAACGACAAGATGGTAAGTAAATAATGACAGAAAATTTATTTTTGAAAGAACTTCTTCTTTAACCCTACTATGATATTAATTGGCTGAAATTCCAATAATAGGGTGTGTGTTTACACCCCAATATTAATTACCAGTATCCAACTGACTTTATCAAAAACTTATCTAAAGAAATATGTGCACATTTAAAACGTTTTAATGTGTAAGAGATGCAGAAAAACTCAACCTGTGTACCTCAAATGAAGTGTCTCTCCTCTCATCACTTCGCTCGCTGTGTTATCTCTTTCATCCATCGTCCACAGACAACCGGTTAAACAGACAAATCCTAATTTCCCAGCTGTCAGGACGCTTTGGCGTTTCTCTGTGACTTCCACTGCCTTAAACTGGGTTAATTCACTCTGCTTGGTTACACAGTACTGGGTCGCCTTCATTTATGTGCATCAAGCACCGCGCGTGTAGAAACTCATAAGAAATAGATAGCAATGGCATGATAAAACACACCACATGAACCTCCATGGGGACAGATGTTACAGCGAGGTCTCCTGAGGCATTGCTAGTTATTTATTAATTGACAACTTTTTATATATACTTTTTCTCTGTAAACTATACATTTAAATGTAATACAACAACCTTGTGAAGTACAAAAACATCTTGTAGTACAGTGACAATAAAGAGCTTAAACTGACTTGACCGAGGCAACTGCTTGCTTTAAGTTTAATTGCTGCTTTAAATTTTTAGGTTTCAATTTTATTGCAGCTTCTCAAGGCAAATACTGTAGGGCCTCTTGAGTTGCGCCTATACAGTATATCGGACCTTGTAAAGCATGTAACTCCACACTCCCCATTTATAAACATTTTCCCTGGTCTTATAGATGCTATAGTTCTCATTTGATTGAAGAAATAAGACGGGTAGCCTATATATATGAATGTGCTTCTTCATGAAAACTGTAGAGACAGACATGACCCTTTTCAATGGCTCATCACATCAGGATGAGAATATCTTGAGACCTGAGGGTGGTGGCAACTGCCTTGCAACACTCTGGCAACACTAGCCACTAGTCCCAGCCATATCTCGACACAGAATGGCCTGTATTGATGACTTTGACCAGTGTGGGCCAGCAGAGGTTTCTTTGGAGCCCCAGACATATCTCTGTCTAGTTAGGTAATTATGATGTGGCACGGTTTGCAATTTAACATTTCTATTGTCATCGCTTTTCTCATCAAATGGACTAGGCTATTTCATTCTTATTTTCCAGATTTCATATCAAGCCTTACTGCAGCTCTAAACTGAGTAGAAAACAAAAAACAAAAAAACAATTGTCATCTCAAGAAGTCGTATTTACCTCTTCAAATAACTCAAGGCTGTAAGTGTTATCATCATCCGCGAAGAAAACGACTCCTTTATCTTTGGACGCGCGATGTCCTCTGAGCCAGCCGAGCGCCAAGTTCCTTTGCTCGGTCGCTCGGGGCATCCCCGTCCGCTTGAACCTGCGCGGGGTGAACACGTTCAGGTGAGTGTATCGCAGCCCAGACCGGGCAAGAAACCGCGAAACCAGCTCTGTGTGGGAGTTCGAGTCCTCCACCACGATCCAGTGGAACTGCGGAACCTGGCGGAACGTATTTGCCAAGCGGGTGAGCTCAGCTTTCTGCACCGCTCGGCTGTAAGTGGGAGTGATAGCATAAATGACCGGGAGAGATGTGGCGTTACTCCCGCTGTTGGTGGTGCTGCTGCTGGTCCGAGTCGTCCTGACGACCTGCCGCTGCTGCTGCACATTTCCCAGCCGAGACAAATAGAAGCTGGCCGTGTTCCGAACAGACAATCTCTTCGTATCGATGTCGATCACGATGATCACTATCAAGATCCACGGAAGAAGGATGAAAAAGCGAGTGTAGAAGATGGATTTCATTGTGCCTGAAGAACCAGCGCTGCTTAATGTGAAGAATAAACAGTCCGCCACAAACAGGGCAGTTCATTCAGAGGTGATTATTGTATTATTGCAGATTAATACTTTTACAACTTCCTTTAAAGCCGCTCCTCGCGTGTTTTTTAGCCAGAAGCTGCAGTCCACGAACGTTTAAACTTCCCATTTCCCTCAACTAAACGCGCTGTTGCGATCCCATCCCGTCCTGCGCTCCGCCAGACAGTCCGTTCCCTGAGATGATGCTCATAGGTCTTCAGTCGTTCAGCGCAGAGAACAGTGCCAAAAATAACAACAGGTCATTGTTTTGGTCACGTACATAGCTTGGTGTGCAATAAAGCCACGTAGGTGTAACGATTTCTCAAAACTGCACCGAATGATGGGACTGAGGAGCTTATGGTCCGACAGACGCTGCTGTAGTCCGTTGAAATGAGAAAGACTGAGACTTCAAACTGAGATTTCACCCTCCCCACCCGCGCACCAGAGAGGGAGAGAGGAATCGCTTACATTGTAGTCTGTTTTTTTTGGCTATGTCTCTCAGACTTTCTTATAGTCTAATGATCACAGATTAGTCTGTTAGAGCTTCAAGTTTACGATTACGATTTTTCTAAAGTGTAGGCTAAATAAGTAGCTAGCCGGGCCAACAGATGTTAGAAGGTACCCCAACTAGCTTATAATAGATAGGCTAATGTTTTTCGCTCGAATTTGTTGTATTCATTAATTACTTTCCCATCCGCATGTCATTTTAAGCATTTTAATTCTGAAAATAATCTTAAATAAAAACATTTTTTTTTAAATTTACATTTATTAACAGGCTATATTTATTCATATTTTTCTATTTTGCTGATGGTATTTATTAAACTATTAACAGTCATTATATTTACTTGGACAAATGTGAAATTTGTTCAATAAAGAGCATGGGCAATACGCGGGGAATAGTGTGTCCCCTGCACTTTTAATAAAACATAAATTAGTCTCCCGCACTTTTTTTGGGCAATGGGGCAATGTGAATAAATCTAGGTGTAAATTCAAAGAGACAAGATAGTCTTGCATGACCTGGGAATACTCTTATGTAGGCTATATTTCATTCAATCTTGAAGCCGGAGGGCACCCCTGCCCAAAACAGACTCATAGAAGTAATAACTTATGACGTTCCAGGAAATCCCTAATGGATAAAGGCATCCAGCTATGGCTGTGGCTGAATAAAAAGCATAAATGTTTTGACTGATGAAATGTGAAGACAATACACACACGATTGCAGCAATACTGTGATTATGTGGTTTATTTTTTCAAGCCATCTCGGGGTATTTTCATAACAATAAAGTATAAAGTACAGTGCTAATTAACACAGCCTTTATTGCAGTAGAAACTGCCTTATTCTGTGATTTAAAAAAGGCATTTGTTTACATAAAATCCATGATGACTTAATGCACAAGTGTTTGTAGAACATAAACCAATCATTGTCAATAGGTTGGTATGTAGTACATAAACTAATAATTGTTAAAATTGTCAATAGGACAATATAAACATATTATAGAGTAAAAACTATTGGTTATTGTTGAGTGATGTAGTTGATTTTTTAGCCAGTCAAAAGCAAGAGATAAAAAACTCAATTAGGCAAAGGTCGGAAAAAATAAACAGGTAATACTTGACATTTCTGTCCCCCTCACTTCTGAAATTACGTTATGCCCCTGGTAGCCTACTGACAGATCGCTATCAGATTCCAATAATAGAGGGTGTGTCTGAACATCCATCAAATACAACATTTTTATTTGATTTCTGTGGTTTGCATTTGTTTTTATTGTGTATAATTTGCAGACTACTTTATAAAAATGATCCCTAATTCAGCAGAACTATTGGAAAGGTGTAAATCTTTCAACATCACCTAAAACTACAGGTAAGATATCCGAGTATGTAGACTATAACTGCTAACCAAAACATTTTTGTTCTGTTAATCAATGTAAAACACAATTAAATTAATGCTAGATGGCAATTAATTGTATGAAGTTCCTGTGAAATCCATCCTCATTTTTCAATAACAAGATGATTGACTAAAGACTCAATCTGTTGATGTTCATTTGCTTCAGGCATATTCCCATCTGTAAGTTTAGCAGTTTACCTGATGGCATAAACAAAACATTCTGATGCATGACAAACATCAAGGTAAAAAGCAACATGGCAACTTATTAGATTTAACAGTCAACATTGTAATCAAAATGGCTGACACATTGCCTGCAGTCTTTTATGATGTTCATTTCAGCACTGGCATGTCTATTTGACTGTCTTGTGTCTCCATTCACAGTGCGATGACAGCAATGGATTGTGACATCCAGCCTTGTCCTCCCATCCTCGACATGCCACCCCCTGTCAGCCCAGACAATGTCAATCACAGAAAATAGAAGCAACTGTCAGAGACGCTATCTCATTGTGGGCACCCTTTTGTTGTCAAATGACTAGAATCTGACAGGTAACAGTGGCTATTGTGCATTTCTTTGCATTTAGAATGAACGTGAAGTACTATGAAGTATAGCACAATGGTTATGGCCTGTTTATTCAAAAAACTAGCTTCAGGTCTTGGATGTAATGGAATTGATCCGAAGTGAACTGTTCTATTACATGGAGCAAGTGTTTTTCCCGATTTGTGAGAACTGAGATGTGATGGAATCAGGGGGATTTATGCTGTTCAGAAGGAACAAGAGACACTATGACACACTTCAAGACAGAGAATGGTGCTAGTGTGCATTTTTGCAGTCAATCTAATCTGGTAATCCTCCCATCTTCCTTCACGCTGATGACGCTACGCAGGAGAGCATGGACCGGACTATTTAATGGCTTCCAGGGATGGGGGAGGTGGAAAAGGAAAGCTGTTTATTGATGGAGAAATATCCTTTCAATACTCATGCATGCTGTTGAAGCCAACAGAATGCAATAACAACCAATTAAAGCAGTGCCCCATGAAAATAGATCACAGCACAACTAGATTAAACGATAATTTAGGTCTCAATTCAATAAGAGTGAGGCAAAGCAATTTAGATCTTCACAATAAGCAGGAAATATACAATGCATTTGTCAACACCATTTGCATAGAAATGACTTTTCATCACTTTCCATTATTGTGCGAATTTGGCTTGAGCCAATACATTTTCTCAGCATAACTCAATGGAATCAATTGGCCTGCAGTTAACAGCATTAGGTCTCTGTTCTCGAAGCTACAGAAACAAATTGCTGTTGGAGTTTTTCCTCAACCAAAAATCGAAGCATTCAAATAGTTTCACTTGTTCCAAGCCTAATCTAATTTTCGAGCGAAATGCATCTAATGTTTCAACCTGATAACGGTTTGTGTTTCCAATTCTGCCACCATTTCAGCTGTACAATAAATTGAGTTTTAAGATGTATACAGCAAAAGTGCCTTAATAGCTTAATTGCTATAATAATTTAACAGGGTTTGTTTCTCACAAGCTTTGGTGTAAGAACAGCGCGTTTAGCTCCAAAAAGTGTGTGTGTGAATAATTTCCAGAACAGGGTCAGATGTATGCTGGTCACGCAACCAGATCTGTAGATGACAGAAGTAACTTTGCAAGCTCTTTCATTTCAAGGACACTCAAGAAAGTGCTAATCTGAAGCATCCAAGCATGCAATCAATCTTTTTTATATTTTGATAGTTAACATCTCTCTGCATTGTATATTTCATCATCTTTGTCTAATGCAGTCTTTGAGATTCTCATGATACTCTTTTAAACAGTGAATAAAAACGGTCCTAGCACAGCGACAGGATGAATATCTGCTGTAATAACCTTGAATCTGTGGCAGAATATCATGCTGTGGGATTGATTTACATAACAAAAGATGTCTCTTGGAGCTCAATCACAAGTAAACAGAGCCGAAGCGGTAACATGGCATTTCACAGGCCACGTATTACGAGTACATTAATAGATGATGACACTCCTCAATTCGAGACTACATCAAAGGTATGAGCCCCGGGATAAACACGCATTAGCACCTGTGATACCAAGCGGCTCTCTCATATTGTGGCTAACTTAAGCAATTACCTGTAGGAGGATCCTCTGAAATACTGAACTTGGTTGTGCTTGTGGCCACACACAGCATATTAATTGTCTTCTAGCACTTGCAGAGCAACATGGTGATGTAATGATACGCAGCTAGCGAGACCTCAGACCGATATGCTGATAGCTGTAAGGATTTGTCTTAAAACACTGCGCTTTGCCTTCATGGGACACACATGCAGTAAAAGGTCATTTAGGTCCTTAATTAATCCATGGGGAAATTATATCTGCTAGAGAAGGAGAGATTAAATGAGAACGTTCTCTAACCTCACAAATGCAGCATGATGTCTTTGAAATGCTGGATTGGATTGGACTGATTCTGGCCAAAGTCTCTTTAAAGGGATAGTTCACCCAAAATGAAAATTATCCCATGATTTACTCACCCTCAAGCCATCCTGAGTGTATATAACTATCTTCTTTCAGATGAACACAATCGGAGGTATATTTAAAAATATCCTGGCTCTTCCCAGCATTATAATGGTAGTGAATGGGGGGCCTGTTTTGAAGCAAAAACAAATGCATTCATCCATCATAAATATAATCCATACGGCTCCAGGGGGTAATAAAGGCCTTCTGAAGTGAAGTGATGGGTTTTGAAAGAAAGATATCCATATTTAAAACTTTATAATCTAAAATAACTTCCGCCAGACGACAATACGCATACTGCGCAAGTCGACTTGCGCCAAATTAGTAACCTCTGACGCAATGTGTGACGCAGGATCTAGGAGTTTAGACGCCTCTCACGATTTAAACAAATATGGCTGGGAAACAAACCGAAGCTCCTCTTCTCTTATATCAAAATCCTCTGAAATTTCTATTTAAAATTTTTTGTTTTAGACTTCTAATTTGCGACCGATGTTTTGTTTTGCTCTATCCTATGCACTTCCACATTCGTCATTGCGTCATGCATCAGGTCAGAGCACACTCTTCCGCCACAAATCAATGCTTATGGCAGTCTGCCGGAAGCTAGTTATTTTACTTAGTTTTTTATTGAAATATTTTTCTTATAAAAGCCCATCCCTTGATTTCAGAAGGCCTTTATTAACCCCCTGGAGCCATATGAATTATTTTTTATGATGGAGGGATGCGTTTATTTTGGGCTTCAAAACACCATTATAAATCTTTAGAGAGCCAGGATATTTTTAAATATATCTCCGATTGTGTTCGTCTGAAAGAAGATAGTCATATACACCTAGGATAGCTTGAGGGTGAGTAAATCATGGGATCATTTTCATTTGTGGGTGAACTATCCCTTTAAGGCAAGTTAGTTTATTCGGTGGCCATCTTGGTAATGTCTCCAGCAGCTAAGGTAATAGGCAAACAAGTACAAATCCTATGTATCTGATAGAAGAAATTCTACAATTTCCAATACTGTTTGTCACGATTACATTTCAATGACAATTTTTAAATCTGGAATCAAGAGTTGACAATTGGTTCTTACAATCCTACGGCCGCCATATTAAGCATTAAAGTTTCTCCCTATTCATATTTTTCAAGTTGTCCTTCTCCTCCCTCTTTAAACTGTCTGATCTGGCCTTGATCTTCACACAAGTGCATCTAGAATGGCTGCTCTCTACAGTGGTGGTGTTCACTCTCAGCATTACTCTAGCATGTTGCCATTTAGTTTCAATAAAAACACATATGTGCCAAAGACCTGACTCTTATCTGCCATGAAAGAAAAGATATGAACGAAAAAAAATTTTTTTGCACATTCTGTCTGAGAGGCATTTACGAATCATGAATGATGCAGAATAGAGAGTGGCATTTTGATAGAGTGCTCCAGCAAAACCAAGACATTACTGGTGTTCACAATTGCATCTGGCACAGGGAACTTGGCAAGCCCTTCTAAAATCACAATTAATTGGTCTCATCCTGCAACAATCTAATTTGTTACTGTGACACGAAGCCGTTAATGATAAAGAGCGGTGACAGGGTGATCAATTAGACTTGTCTCTCTTTGGCCTGTTCAGTGCTATTTGGAAACTCTGTTGATTTGGTTCGGTTAGTCCCATAGGGAGCTGGATCATGTGGGTGGAGTGGAGTACTAGTTTTCACTTCCATGCCGGAAGGACACACCGTCCCTGCCGCACCCAGCTGGCTGACTCCTTTCTCACCTTCTGATGAATGACGATGCCCCTTGGTTTTCATCTCAGCTGGGAAAAGGATGCACCCAGATGAAAACTCTATTGCTCAGATGTTGCTCTTTCATAGCTCAGTAGGCTTAATGAAGATCCCATTATGTTTCATTTAAGCATCTGTGTAAGATATAGGCTCATGCGCTTCAACACAGTGAGCTGTGTGCTCATGTGGAGCTCCAATGACAAAAATCCTAAGGAGAAATAAAAATAGAAGCAAATGAGACAACCGTTGGCAGACAGGAGTATAGAGTGATAAAAAATCATGTGGATAGCAGCTCGAAAAATTTAGTCGTGTTTGAGTTCATATTGAAATCTGTCTTTTAAATGCAGACTTGGCAAATCTGAGCAAAGTTTAAGATACTGTTCAGATGTCTTCTGAAAGTAAGAGGAGAAAAAATCAGGTAAGTATAGGAGATTTAAACAAAAAACTAAATTTGCTCTCCATTTAATCTCATTGTTTTCTAGACGTGAATGAGATTAAAGAAAGTCATTTTTCATTGCTGTGGTAGTAATTGGCAAAAAGAGCATTTCAAATGGTTTGAAATGAGATGCAATCATACAAAAAAAAATTGAGTTAAGCATATGCTCTTCTCAGTTCAATTTAATATCTCAAACAATGGAGATACTATAGAGATCTCATTTGCAATCATTGTTTCCAAATGTGCCATCTTGAGTAGGGTCTGGATAGGGTATAATTTCCAGACACTAGTCTCTAATTTAGTCTAAGAATTCTGCGCTTTAAAATCATGTTGTTAGAAACACAATGCACATTCAGAGGGCTTTTACATGTAGTTTGAAATGGATATGTCCTCCTGTTGAAATGACTACTTTCTAATATTCAGATTTTGTTTGAATGTGATGGCGCTACATTTCAAAGCCATAATTAACTTCCTCCTCTTAATGACAGAAGAACTGTCAACATTTAATGATCCTGAATAAAAAGCGAATGTGAGCAGCCACTTAAATTTCTTCTTGCTATGGACTAATCTTTTTGTGCCATATTGCAGTTTTGTATGCCATGGCAGGGCTCTGTTGAAAGAGGTTAGCTCCAGTCTTCAGTGAGGGAGATATTAGTGTAAAATAGAAAGAAGCGCAGGCCCTTAGGAGGATTTAGCACTTGCCAAGGGGTGTAGGTTAGGACTGACAGACAGGGGGACTTTTCAAAGTCTTTACTGAACTTTCTTAATTAAACGGCACAGACATGCATTAGGCCACAATAATCTTGAGTGCTGTGATTAGTAAAGCTGCAGGAATGTATTCAGGGAATATAAGAAGGTTTGGTGTGTGTGTGTGTGTGTGTGTGTGTGTGGCACACAAACAGAATAATAAAACTAATGTCACATCACATGAAGAATGAATAATGAAATCATTCCTGCATACCAATAACAAAAAAAAAAAAAAAAAACAGTAGTCAGATCATCAAATATTTAAATGTTGTATATGCCGTTCAGCAGCAACCTTTACTGAACAGATAACTGACAATGTAAATGTCAGTGAAGTACAAACAGACACTCATTCCACATGAGGTAAGGTCAGGTAAAAAAAAAAGGACAATAATTCAACTGTATAACTTTGTAAACAAGATAATAAGCATGTGACTCAGCATACTCTCCAACTACAATATACTCTAGGAAAAATATTGATAAAGTGGTACACTTTTGGAATTTTTTACCTTATATTTTGAACTAGGGTCTAAATATCATATAACCTGACATTATACCTTTATAGAAAGCTTAAGATATAGCCTATTGACAAAAGCTCTCCTACCATAAACAAGCTAAACTTAGACTTACTGGTTTGTGTGTGTGTGTGTGTGTGTGTGTGTGTGTGTGTGTGTGTGTGTGTGTGTGTGTGTGCGTGTGTGTGTGTGTGTGTGTGTCACATTGTGGTTGCGGCAAAGGGTCTAAATGCAGCAGTATATTTTATTTAACAATAAATCAAAATAAACACAGGAGCACAGGAAAATTCAGGAGAACAGGAATCCAACTAAACAGCAATGAGAACAGACAAAGAATGACTTAAAGGGTTAGTTCACCCAAAAATGAAAATTCTGTCATTAATTATTCACCCTCATGTCGTTCCACACCCGTAAGACCTTTGTTCATCTTTGGAACACAAATTAAGATATTTTTCATAAAATCCAGTGGCTCAGTGAGGCCTCCATTGCCAGCAAGACAATTAACACTTTTTAATGCCCAGAAAGGTACTAAAGACGTATTTAAAACAGTTGTTCAACCTTAATGTTATGAAGTGACGCGAATACTTTTTGTGCGCCAAAAAAAAAAAAAAAAGCCCTTTATGACAATATCTAGTGATGGGCGATTTCAAAACACTGCTTCATGAAGCTTCAAAGCTTTATGAATCTTTTGTTTCAATTCAGTGGTTCGGAGCGCGTATCAAACTGCCAAAGCCACGCCCCCAGTGGTGAACCATTGAAATTTCGAAACACTTATTACGTAACAAAGCCTCGTTTACTGAAATCACGTGACTTTGGAGCTCCGAGTTCCTAATTCGAAACAAAAGATTCGTAAAGCTTCATGAAGCAGTGTTTTGAAATCGCCCATCACTAGATATTGTCATAAAGTAGTTATTTTGTTTTTTCTGGCACACAAAAAGTATTCTCGTCGCTTCATAACATTAAGGTTGAACCACTGTAGTCACATGAACTGTTTTAAATATGTCTTTAGTAGCTTTCTGGGCATTGAAAGTGTTAATTGTCTTGCTGGCAATGGAGGCCTCACTGAGCCATTGGATTTTATGAAAAATATCTTAATTTGTGTTCCGAAGATGAACGAAGGTCTTACAGCTGTGGAACAACACGAGGGTGAGTAATTAATGACAGAATTTTCATTTTTTGGGTGAACTAACCCTTTAAACTGAGGACTATATATAGACACACAAGTTGAATGAGAGAGAAAACAAGAGACATGCGGGGGTAATCAATCAAACAGTGGGTAAATATGACAACAAATGAGAAGTGGGATACAAACATAAACTATATATAATATAAACTAATATTTTTAGTACACATTTTATAAAAAAAAAATAGTATCCCTATATATATTGTTACATGTTGCGGTGTAGATAATAGAAACAGGTGCGTAACATAATCATTGACCATAGAAACAAACAAGGAACACAGGCAAACAGGAACAGAACAGAACTAACATACTAGTGTAAGAACACTAAAAGCTTAACTGTTTATTCTCAGAGATTAATTCAGTAATGACTTTTAGCATGAATTGTAGCATAACTGTCCCATTTATTCCATAATGGCAAATTGGGCAAAACCTTTATATTTCTTTGAACAAATGAACATTAATAATAATAATAATAATATAGCATAAGAAAGCTGAATTCTTCTGTATGGATACTACACTGTATGTACCATTTAGAGAATCCAAGCTGAGATAAAGAAAAGCTAATCTTACTGTCCACTCCTGTGTGTTCTCCATCTCCCTGCAGCCTGCTGCATTTATAACTCCTGTAATCACCTGCAGACCACACAAACACACATATGGTGCATACACACATAGACACGACGACCCAAACAGAATCAATCCTCCTTCACAGGGGCCGTATAATTGGTCCACTCTCCCAGAGCAGGCCTGTTAAGCATGCTCCACTGTGAATTATGGATAGCCAGCAAAATGGCTAATAAAATATGAATGGCCAGTTTTTGTAGCTCGTGCTTTTCAGTGCAGATGTTGGTAGCAAAGCCAGTGTACTCCTAATAAAACACCCCTGTCATCGCAGTCCAGGAAATAGCACGAAGCTCTTATGAAAACTATGGGCCATCCATAACAATATATGTCGTTATGGAGAAGCGTCTCATCAACATGAGTGCCTATGCCTATATATTTTACCTGCAATCAGCTGGCTGTGGCACTGAGCATTATTTGTCAGCGTGCCGTGTGATTTATGCCGGTGAGTGTATTCCGTAAACCTCTTCCTTCCTTCTGTCACCTGCTCCAGATGCTCTCGTTCGCTCTCATGGGGCGATTTTAAACCTTGTGCCGTTGTTTGTTTTTAAGGTGTTTATTTCATTAAATACATCATCCTGTACGTGAGCAGCATGCTAAAGAGAGACTATAATAAGTGTTTCTTTTCTTTTTTTTTTTATATAAAGTCGAATTCATTTTTAGATAACACTTTATTTTAAGGTGACGTAGTTACACGTTACTACATGAACCTATAGTAATAACAGTAAATTATGCATAATTACAAATAGGCTAACTAACCCTAAACCATAACACTATAGTAAGCACATGTAGTTAATTAATATTACTCAGTACTTATTTGAGTAAGTACAATGTAAATACGTCACCTTAAAATAATGTGTAACCAATTTTTATAGCCTATTCTTCTAGTTATTTACCAATAGTGGCTCATGATTTGGAAGTCTCACACATTCACAGGAAATGCCTTGCTTCATTTTTTCGTGAAAAATAAGGTGGTAGTAATAACACTGAAGTCCTCTTATACTAAATATAATGATATAATATATTAAATATATGAAAAGTTTGTTTCACATTTTCTTATTTGCCTGTTCTTAACAAATGATCGAAGATAATACATTTAATAAGCTAGCAGGCTAACAGGCTAGCTGTATGTTAATCTAGTATGCTGAGCAGTTAAACAAACAATAAATAGGCCTATTTAATTTCACAGTCTGTACCTCTGTTTCTTAACCAATCTACTATAAGTAACAAATTTAACAAATGATTTACATTATTAAACTTAAGATGACATAAGTTGAGACGAGTGTGTAGGTTTTCTAATCAGGCACACAATAGAGCACACATTAAAAGTCCTTCCAGCCAATGGAATCACAAGTGTGGACCTATTTGTGCAGGAGGACCTGACTGTTCACGAGTCACGACATCAGCTTTAGTCACCCGGATGAGTGGACTGACACTGTATACAGATACTGCATTGCCACCGATGACAGCAAATATTAGGAAATATCACACCGCTGGTTGGTGCAATTGACCAATCAGAATCAAGAGAGCCTTGTAATAAAATAGCAGATCAACTGGCAGAGTAATGCTGATATTGAGCTGAAGGATATATCCGAGGGGTCTGCTGCCATGTCAGATGGGAGTGTGTAACTGGGTGCGTCCCAGGAGCCCGTGGATGCACAGACACACAGCTCTGATAAGAACTTAATTAACAGCCATGGACAAGAAGCAGTCACAGCACACTATAACACATACTGTGTGACAGAAGTAAAGGTGTGTGTGTGTGTGTGTGTGTGTGCCTAAAGGGGAGAAATATGGTTAAAAATGATAAGGGCCTTCTGCCGTTAGACACGGAATTGAAATCCCAGAATGTTTGTGGTAGATGGTGGCAGTGCCTTCAATTCTCTGAAAGTCAAGTTATGGCAAGTGAAGTTCAGATGATGCCATCCAATCTAACAATATCACGTGACAATATCAGATCAAATAAGTGTAGAATGACAGAAGAGAGAATGACAAAATGCAATGACATCAGCCAAGTTAAAATAATACCAATAATATTATCAGCCAACGACATCATCCAATTTAAAATAATAATAATATAATCACAGTCACAGAGCTTTGGAAATAACCTGGCAGATAATAGGCAGCTGCTGATATATGAATGAATAAAAAAAAAAAAAAAACAGCTCTAACCTTATATAATTCTACAAAAAAACCCCCAAGAAATTATTCTATGGACCCTTTTCACAGACTGTGATGACACGCTTTAATGGTCATCAACATTGTAAATCCTGCAAAGTTTTTTATATTTTCATTTTTTTTTTTTAATGTATGTACATTTATAATACTTTGTATTATATTACTTTCAGTGTTGGGGGTAATGCATTACAAGTAACGTGAGTTATGTAATCAGATTACTTTTTTCAAGTGATTAGTAAAGTAACGCATTACTTTTACATTTACAATATCTAAGTTACTTTTCCAAAGAAGTAACGCAAGTTACTTTGTTTTCACTTATATTGACTGACAGCTCTTCTGTTCCCATGTTGAGAGAAATCGAGAGTAAGTGCAGAGGCGTCGTGTGTAAACATGACGGTTATTGTAGTTCTAGACTAAATGTGAGCATTTACTCATCTCACTTGCACAAATACAGTCAGCATTCTTCAAAATGAATAAAAACAGTGAAATGCAAACTCAGAATATTGCACAAACCTGCAATTAATTAAACAAATATACTTTATGTATTTAATCTTAATGTGTTTGCTGCTGACCTTCGATAATCCAATTCAACCATACTCATCAGCAAAAATGACTTTAGATAAGCATCACATTTGTGATCTGCCTGAAGCTTATTCATTTCACTTTTGGTGTGAAAGGCCTTAACATTTGCCAAAAATATAACTTTTTTGTTGTTATTTAAAAAAACAACAACAAAAAAACAAAACAAAAACAAGCAACCCAGCTCAGGTGAGAAAAAGTCTAGCAAAAGTAATGTAAAGCATTACTTTCCATAAAAAGTAACTAAGTAATGCAATATGTTACTTTTTTGGGGAGTAATGCAATATTGTAATGCATTACCTTTAAAAGAAACTTTCCCCAACACTGATTACCTTTGCATCAAATTACAAGAAACTAGTTAACGCTGCTGTAGGAGTGATGGTAAAATTTACATCTTTCTCTCTTCTGACTGCCATTATCAATCTCACTCTATTTTTTCCCTCTTTTTGAAAGTTGTAAAAACACTTTGTAATAGAGTTTTTCTTTTGCTATTTAAGCAAATGGGAACACAAAAATATATATTTAGTCTCTTATTCACAGCTGTAGAAGTTTATAAAACTATGACAACTTCCGCTTCTGAGAAACCCGGAATTGAGAAAAGGGTCCATTAAGGTGAAATGCAGATCTCATAAACTGGCGAAGTCTGTAGTACACAATAGAATTATTTAAAAATCAGTAAAATTCACAGTGACAACCTCTGAGCAGTTGGTTGTAAAACCATAAAAACACTGCCATGTATCGCAATCATAGGCAAATGATGGCTTCTTTCCACATGGAGTTTACTTACCCCTTCACAAATTATTTTTCTGTGTCTGTGACAGTTCATACAAAAAAGTAATTATTTACTTACCTCTGGATGGTAGGTGCCTGTCATGACAGCTGAATGTCCATCGTCTCATTAAGCTCTCAGAAGACTCTAAGGGCTGGTAGAATGTCATGCCTGATGGGACACGAGACATGGAAGTGGAGAGGAAGAGTAGGTGTGTGGTGAGCTTGTCATAGTCTTGGATTTCAGAGAGCATTACAACAAACAGACAAGAGCCAGTTGATATAGATAACATTAATGCTCACATTATATCATTGTGGTCTGAGTATTGTCACAGCCGGTTGATGCGGAGAAAGCTGGATCAATTGCAGCAAAGTCTTTATTTTACAAACCCCCCCAAAAAAAGCTAAGGTTCTCAGGAAATTCAAAGATCAAAACACTTAAATCAACCAACTTAATGCGATGAAGACTGTAACAAAGACTAACAGAAAACAGACTCAATAGCCTATACACCAACACAATCCAATGAACAAAACCAGTGACAGGTGCAGTGGATTAGACAATCAATGAATAACAATAGCAACAAAACACTAACACAGGCAACAGTGAAAAAAAACAACAACCTCAAAATCCAACTCAAACTAAACTCAAACACAAAACAGACATGACAAATAACTTCCAGAGTGTTGGTGTGGCTAAGAAATCAAATGTTCTGTAAACTGAAATCAAATGTTTTGCCGTTAACTCATGATATATGTGTGTGTCAGCTACATTTTGGGGAGCAGCCAACAGTCTTCGCAAGGAAAAGTTACAGTATATAAAAACAATAGACGTTAATGTAAAGATGGAAAACAATGTGTGTATTTTAGATTTTAAAGTGGTAGCATAGAATCAGTGTTTGTATAAAGAGAAAAAAGTTTATAATAATTTCCACTAATGATAATAATTGATAATAATGATGATGATAATTATTGTAGTTGTTGTTATGATTATTATTGTAACCATAATATCAGTAAACTGTCAATAATAATAATTATTATTGTATGTGTTGATACGATTATTATTATTATTGTAGCCAAATTTGAATCATATTAATAAACTGTCGTTACCCTCATTGTTTGTGTTATTATTATTTTTTTATTATTATTTACCCTGTATCTTTGTGTATTTGTTGTGAATGTTTTAGAGCGCAAGCATTATTGTTTGAAAGAGTGCATGCAAGCTTCAGTATAAGCAAAGGGATTTCTTTGGCACAGTGATATTTTGTTTGAGTAATGGTGTGTTGTATCTAGCACAGGCTTGACTCTCCATCACTCCCGCACAGATCCAGATAATAGCCCATCTGCTGCCCCAGCGCCCCACAACTGGCTGTCTGACTCATAATGCATACTAAGAATTATGTCCCTGAATGTATCCTGTGAGTGTATGGACTCAAAAAGGCATCGTTTTCATTACAGAGGAACTGCTGCCCTCTAGTGGTGGAATTTTAGTATTACAGTTTTCCTTAATGAATGACTGCCCGAATTACTGGACTAACCATGTTCTACCATTGTGTCGCAGTATCAGATGATATGAACCCAAAGCATTGTTTTACCAAAGCACACATGAGCAATAAGAATTTATACAATCTGACGGCAGACGGTTGGACTCTATTGGTGCTTTCATTGGCCAAGGACCACCCAAGAGGACGTTTGACTGACATGTAACCCAACCAATCACAGTTTGTTTTGTTCCACCACATCATGTTTAGGGGCGTGAAATGTAAAGTCGATGTCCCTACAATAACAAACCAGCGTGCATCTAATAAATTATTAATTCAAGAACGTTGTGCAAGTTTACTGCAACAATGGAGCTGCGAACTTTACATACTTTTGAAAATTCAGCGTTTAGTTGATCCTGGTAAGCGTTCATTGTCACCGTTGTAAACATGACGGCACTTTTCTTCCACGAGGGGGTTTGGCGTCACAGGCGAACCTTTAAAGAACGCGACACATACGTTTCCCGGACATCCTGTAGAATTCAACCAATCAGATGATGACTTCGAAAATCCTGAAGTGATTATAGTTAAGTGTGCCATATGCATCTGACGTTCAGCCAACGGTCTGTGGGTGTGACATCTGAGGCTGAGACTAGTCATATCATATCGCCAGCTGTGTCGTCATCATCATAATTTGAAATAATTAAATACATATTCTGAACTTCTTTGTTCCTCCATAATTCAACTCTGGCGTAATTTGTTTTCCTGCTGTGTTTATGGCATCATGAAATCTAAATCACTCATTGGACCAACTACTCAGCCTTGTGGTACAGTAACATAGTTCAAGGGTCTCTCATCCTGACAGCTTCACACAGGCCTGTCAGTCACAGCATTTGGTGAGGCAGGCAGTCATTAAGCTGCCAACAGCCGTCCGACCCATTTAAATTAGCTTTGGATGTCCACCAAGAGATTTAAGCTCACTTCAGCACGTCCCACATGCTGACTCAGGAGCATGCGTGCTCCTTACGGTTCTATTAACCGATGGGATGCCTAAGTCATTATTATTTTCGCCTCCTCTTTAAACTTCACCGCCCACCTCTCCTCATTCTGCTTGTTGCTTTGTTGTTTTCCTCTCACATAGCCTGGCACAAATGGCTTTTGTAATGAGAAAACAGCAATAAAATGCACAATGGCTCCCAAAAGTGGCAGACAAGCAGTTTGCTAAGTATGATTTTCAAACTGCTTAGAACCGCCTCTTGATTTCTTTCCTAACTCAATAGACACAGATTGCTCCTTTCAGTGGACGGGCAGACTGAAAAGATATAAATGCCTGATACATATGTACTGGCCATCGGCAGCACCAGGACTGTCCCTGTGGGCTAGTCGAGTAGTGGGCCGATAGGCTAAAAGATGGAAACCTCCCCAATATTAAAGGGTTAGTTCACCCAAAAATGAAAATTCTGTCATTAATTACTTACCCTCATGTCGTTCCACACCCGTAAGACCTTCGTTCATCTTCTGAACACAAATTAACATATTTTTAATGAAATCCAAGAGGTATATGACTCACCCATAGCTATATAATCTACACTTTCAATGTCCAGAAAGGTACTAAAGACATCGTTAAAACAGTTGACTACAGTGGTTCAACCTTAATTTTATGAAGCGATGAATACTTTTTGTGTACAAAAACAAAACAAAAATAAAAACTTTATTCAACAATCTCTTGCCCCCTCCTCCTCAGACTCGATGCTCATGCTGGTTGCCAGTTTGAGGATACGCAACAGGAATGAGCGCAATGGACAATGGAAGGCGACGAGTCTTACACTGTGTTTTGATGAATTGATTTATCTGTGTTTTAATATGCATCTGGATAAAGAGCCTCTTTTAGATGGATGCTGAGGCTTTTTAGGTTGGGTAGAATCTGCGATCACTGACCTAGTTTGTTTGCTGGCTTCTGTGGCTACAATACGCTGTGTTTTCCAATAAATGGCAACCCGGAGTGTTGATATTGTTGCAGTTAATTTACTTTACTGCATCCTAGCTCAAAATAAATGCTTATTTTGTGCATTTATATGTGACAAAAATGCAATATTAATTTTGTTAATCACATTTGCAGTGCATTCAATAATATTTTTTGTTTCTATTTTATTTATTCATTTATTTACTCCACTTCAAGGCCCTAACCCCAGTAAAACTTTCATTTGGGAACTTATGGGCGGGTTGGACTGGATTTTAGCCACAGTCCAGCCACCTACAAGTTCAGAAGGACATTTTGCAAAGCATATGAGGGTGACTATTTCTTTTAAAAATGCAAAATTTGACACAAAAGCCAACACTGAATGAGTTTGTGAGTGGATAAGTAAGTGAATGAGAAAAAAAGAGAGAATGTCAGCTTGATATGTCAACAAGCTTTCAATAATCTCAAATCCCCTCTTGTACAGGCCTCAGAAACAGTTTCACTGATGGGCCTATGTCTCCCAGCCCCCAACAGGCAGGAAGCAGCAGAGCATGACTTGTGATGAAGGATAATTACCCCACAGTCACTGGAGAGCCTATCCACTTTGCTAAACTCACACACACGGAGAGAGATTCATGATGAAAGGAGAACAGAAGGCAAAGAAAGAGATAGAGAGGAAAACTAGATGGAAAGAGACAAGAAGAGGCAAAGTGATAAATTAATGATAAATGCTCTATAGCATGAACAATAGAGAGAGTGAACTGGGAAGACAGTAAGTCCATTATTTAGGATTGTGAGCGACATGAAAAGAGAAAGGAAAAGATAGAGAACAAGAGTTGAAAGGAATTGAGATTTAGGTTTCCTGATGATCTTTAGTCATAATTGTTCTTCCAGCCATTAGGTGTAAAAAAATAAGCCATCAAAAGGGGCTTGATTGTGGCATGCTCCTGCCTCAGTCACTTAAATCTACAAATGTAAGATCAAATCTTGCCTCTTTAGCCATGATGAGTTGAGGTCTGATTTGGGATTGAAAAGACACTGAACTTGCTCCTCATACATGATCATGCTTGACGTATTGTGCAAATGACTTGCAGTTGACCTCATGTCATGCCAGCCTCTGCCCTCATCCTTCTGCAGCTCACTGCGCATGCTTCATCTCAAGCTTTTTACAAATGGTAATGCCACCTAGTGGCTCTTTAAAAATGCATACAGCTTCCTATAAATAGGAATTGTATGCATCCACATAACGTCATGTAATTGATTTAGCCTTTGAAAATGTTTATGCAAGCTCTTATTGTAAAAGTTTCACATTCATTTTGAGTTGCTTAAACATATTGAGTGGGCTGATCCATAGAAATTTGTCAAGAGGAATTTCATGCATAAAGAATCCGGTGAATGATTCTGGTGAGTGATTTCTATTTAAGTTAGTATCAAATAGAAAATCGTTTATCTGCTTGATTCAGAGCGAGACACCTGACTGCTCTTGATTTGTTGAGTGGTTTCAAAACTTTTTGACTTTAAGGCACTCCCTGGTTGAGAACTTCTGTTCTAGGAAAATAAAGTTATTCATCCACATGTGATCTTTAATACAATTCAATATGTTTGTGCAAGCATTCTGGCAAAAAATATAAGTTTGTAAAACAGACAGGATTTGTATGATTTTCCCCTTCTTGACATTTGTTCTCTTGACAAATGATACACTAATGGATTTGGCAGATTCATGGAAATTTGTAACAAGCATGTGAATGATTTGTTTGCATTCACTTGCTCAAAATCTATTAGCATTTTTTTCAGTGCTGTGACAATACAATGAGAAACCTTCAATTACTTATCACTTATTTTAGTAGCTATATTTTCAATAGATGCCTTTTGATTTGTCTAATGCATCTTTGCAATTTGTCTTACCGTTCATAAGTTTGAGATCATTAAGCTTTAGAAATCATAAGAAATTAATACTTTTATTCAGCAAGGATGTATGAAATTGATTTAAAAATACAGTAAATACATTTTCAACGTTATAAAAAATTCCTATTTCAAATAAAGGCTGTTTTTCTATTCATCAAAGAATCCTAAAACATCACAATAACTCCAAAATACAAAAATGTTAGAGGGTTAGTTCACCCAAAAATGAAAATTCTGTCATTAATTACTCACCTTCGTGCCGTTTTACACCCGTAAGACCTTCGTTGATCTTCGGAACACAAATTAAGATATTTTTGTTTAAATCCGATGGCTCCGTGAGGCCTGCGTAGCCAGCAATGACATTTCCTCTGTCAAGATCCATTAATGTACTAACACATTTAAATCAGTTCATGTGAGTACAGTGGTTCAATATTAATATTATAAAGCGACGAGAATATTTTTGGTGCGCCAAAAAAAAAGAAAAAAAAAAAAAGACTTATTTAGTGATGGCCGATTTCAAAACACTGCTTCAGGAAGATTCGGAGCGTAATGAATCAGCGTGTCGAATCATGATTCGGATCGCGTGTCAAACCGCCAAACTGCTGAAATCACGTGACTTTGGCGCTCCGAACTGCGGATTCGACACGCTGATTCATAACGCTCCGAAGCTTCCTGAAGCAGTGTTTTGAAATCGGCCATCACTAAATAATTCGTTATTTTGTTTTTTTTGGCGCACCAAAAATATTCTCGTCACTTTATAATATTAATATTGAACCACTGTACTCACATGAACTGATTTAAATATGTTTTTAGTACCTTTATGGATCTTGAGAGAGGAAATGTCATTGCTCCCTATGTAGGCCTCACGGAGCCATCGGATTTAAACAAAAATATCTCAATTTGCGTTCCGAAGATTAACGAAAGTCTTACAGGTCTGGAACGACATGAGGGTGAGTAATAAATGACAGAATTTTCATTTTTGGGTGAACTAACCCTTTAAGCAGCACAACTTCAACATTGATAATAAGAAATGTTTCTTGAGCTCCAAATCAAAATGATTTCTGAATGATCATGTGACACTGAGGACTGGAATAATGGCTGCTGAAAATTCAGCTTTGCCATCACATTTTAAAACATGTAAAAAATAAAATAAAAACAGTAAAATTACTGTTTTTATTGTATTTTTACCAAATAAATGCAGCTTTGGTGAGCATAAAATAGCCTACTTAAAAAAAAAAAAAAACAGGCCCCAAGATTTGAGTGGATATATACCACAAAAAGGTATTATACAGGTTTAATGCTGCACAAAGATGGCATTATAATGCATTTAAAAAGATGTTAAATGACATATATAGAATATAACATTTGAAAACACGTAGGCCTATTATAAAATGTATTGTAATACAAATGCATGCTCTCTAATGTCAATGACAAAGTTTAAGGCTGCACTGATGCAGCATCAGAATTGCTTTGCTTCTGTGAACAGTATGACTTTTATGTGTCATTGCTCCAAATTCTGTGTAAAGACAGACACAGAGCCTCCTCAAAGCAACCATTGTTATAGACGCCTTAACTGATGCTGAGAGCACATCATCTTTCTCATCATCATCTCCAGTGCTGATCTCTGGGCTGAAGGGGGTGTGTTCTCATCAGAGCGCTGGAAATCCCCCCATTAGTCACACAAAAGCGACGCAAACGGCAGCTCTACATCGTATCAAAGCTCGATCTTGTGCCGAACGAGGACTTTAAACTATGTAGGCACGGAGGACAGGGTTTAAATGGGCAATCTGATGGGCAGCTGGAGATATAAGGAGCCGAGCACAGTGGAAGAATGCGACTCGACGTGGGAAACGGACTCGGAGAGCGACGAGCATCAGCCGGGAGGAGAGGAGGAGGACAGCGGCATCTCCGAGTCCATGAGCCCGGCGGATTCCGTCAGAGGAGCCGAACAGCTGGACCACGGATCACCGCAGGTGCCTCTCATCATACACGAGCACTAAAAGATAACAATAGAGAAACAATAACCACGAAAAGCTGTCATTAGGCGCATCTTTAGGGATTGTAAGCGTGTAGTCGTATAAAAGATGACAGCGTGTAGTAATAATTGTGGGTTTGTCAACCTATTACCATCATTATCATTAACGTTATAATTATTCTAAATTAGAGATGTGCCCCTACTGTTGAAAATTGCACATTTAGAGTAAAATATTTGCTAAATACCGAACAGATGTATCTAGAATAGTTGCAGCTGTGATAGACTCTATTGTCGTGTCATTTTTGTACCCGGTAGGACACCACTTCATTTTAGTAGCCTAACTGGACTTTGTAACATTGTTAATGATGCTAATATTAAGACAATAAAAGCATATTTTATTTTAAAAATAACTATCTTAAAAGTGTTCCACAAATTTGACCTATATTTGAAGAACCAGCTATGACCTTTCACTTATGGCCTTTCAGCATTTTGGTCTATATATTTTTGCCTATATAATTTTGTCATATCTATGAATCAAATTTGACCAAAACAATTGAACATTTTTAAGATTTAGTTCCTCATACATACTTTCCTCTATGATGGGGTACAGTGGGCACCCCTTGTAATTTTAAAGTCACAATGAAAGCAAAATAAATAATTCTTATTTTATGCAATATTGCAGTATTTAGGCCTATTATAAAAGATTTATCTGTGCACATCAAAAATGTAATCATTTTTAAAATTCATGTGCCTTCATAATCTTTAATCAAAATAACTTACCCTCCCTATTGCAATCTCTTCTCTTCTCTGTCACTCACATGAGATCACAGCAATAACAAACCACAATGGTCCAGTGATCCAATCAATTCCTGATGGACAAAAATTAAGTCTGGCCCTAAATTTGTTCTTGTTCCAGAAGCCGTTTCACTCGGATATACAGAATGTCACAATAGGGAAAAAAAAGCAGAGAGATAATGCAGTTGTTGTTATGATATACATAAGATAATATGAAAAGCCAAAATGATTGAAATTAACAATGGAAGAGGGACACCTTTTGCCGAAGTTGTCATAGTGTTGACTTTTCTTAGGACGGTTAAAAGTGTGAGGGTGCGTAAAATCTTTGCCCTTGTTAGAAGTCATATGTTTTAAAATGGCTCATGTTCTCTCAAGATTTCTGGACTTTAAGGCCACTGAGACTGTGACCTGTTCAATGTGACCTATTTCCTCACGGGAAATTTGGATTCTTGAATTTCCTGTCAGCAGAAGAAAGAAATTGGATTTTTATTTTATTATTTGATAACAGCTTTTCACACTCACTGTAATAGTTTTGTTTTTTTGAACCCTGCATCAAAGACCATTCATGTAAGTGAATTTAATGTTATTAATTAATAAGCTTCACATTCATTTCAGTATGTCATTGGTCCCAACAAGCTAACAGCTTCATGTTGTGTGCAAGAGTGCAAGCCTTCTGTGCTGTGCTTTCACTCAACCGTAAAGATGTTCAGTGTTTGAACATCACAAGAGGCTGAGAGCTAAAAATGGTCATGAATTAGTTAGAAAAAAGTACATACAGTAGTCTACAAAATGGAGCTCTTCTCTCCTGTCTAGCAGCCTTTGCATCCCAGTAGGGAAGAGCAGTGACAATGTAGCTCAGATGCTGATGAGTGAAGTCATTCATACTCTCTTTCACTGCCTATGTAACCATTCCATTCCTCTTGCTCTCTTCCTCTCACACAGTTTGGTGACATGATGGAGTCTTCCACTAGGATGAAGAGGAGCTTTTACGCCGCAAAGGACTTGTACAAGTATCGCCACAGTTATCCGGTAAAGAGTTACATCTACTCTCTTCAGATTTCTCATGTAGAGCTTGGAGGCCGATTATTTTTGAAAATGAAATTTCCAGTGAATATTGCCATATGGTCAGCAGAAAACATAGTCAGATGTACAGATGTTTTTTTTTTTTGCACTCTCAATCTCTCTATCCTTTTGTCCTGGTTTTATTCTGGGATTTTGTTGCTCAGAACTACAAGGAGCCTCGTCAGCCGAATGAATATCGCAATCTGAGGTTTTATCTGAATAAGATCCCCCTGGTGCCGGACGGTGAGTGTGTGTTTGCTTTTTCGTTTTAATGAAAAAATCATAAGACTATACAGTGGAATCTGGACTAGAAAGCAGGCCATCACATATGTGTGCATTTTACTGCATCCATCGAATGTGTCGGGAGTGATATATGCTCTAAATGTGTACTGCATTGTACCATAGTGGGGGATTTTCTTTTCACAACAACAAGTCTGTTTCCTGTATTCTTTAATAATGAACTAATACCATTGCTATTCTTTCTAGGACAGGATTGTATGGTGTTCAAAATGTATGCCAAAGAAATTTGCTTTAATGGTTTAAATCACCATTACTGTATATTAAAGGAACTTCCTCCCTGGAAGTCACTTGATTCTCATAATTAGACTGTGCTTTAATTGTTACATGGGGAAATTTTGTTCGCAGTAATAACAAACAGCAATTTCAGGAATAGAAGCGTTGGTGCAAATAATGATCTGGGCGGGTAATTCAACAAGATTCAAACCATGGTTGACACAAACTCTGCATGATCCAGAGAGTCATCTTAAAAACATTTTACCCATGATTATAACACTTCAAGGAACAGTTCAGGCAAAAAATGAAAATTCTGTCATTATTTACTTGTTCTAAATTTGTGTGCTGCTATTATTTTCTGTGGAATACTAATGAAAGTTTTCAAAATACATTTTTAAGAATGTACATAATTCACTTTTTACAGTACCTACGTATGTCTGTTACAAGAACGAATCATTATTTTGAGTAATGTCTTATCAGTGAATTGGTTTATGTGGTTCACAGAACTATTCTGAATCATTTGTTCAGCTCACTGACTCGGTCACTGATTCGATCAGTGAGGTTCTCGAGCTGAGATCTTGCTGGATTGGCTGATTAATGAATAACAGCTTAAATTGAAAAAAATCTGTTTTTACACAAGTTTCTAAGGACTGTTTATATATTTTAATACTGCTCTATTGGATCTTAGCCGTGGTCACTATGACCTGGCATTATTTACAGAAAAGAGTATCCTTCTGTATCCATGGAATAAAATAATAGCATACGAGTTTGGAACAACATGAGGGTGAGTAAATAGTGACTGAATTTTACATTTTGGGTGAACAATTGCTTTAAAAACCTCTATGTTGCACTGGACATGTTCTGAAAATTGCTTTGGATTAAATGTGTCTGCCAAAAAAGAGATTTTGCTATCATACTTTGCTAAAGGTAAAAATAGTGTTGTCAGTCCCACCTACAATATTTCACCTAACAACACAAGAATATTACAGTACACAAAGAACATACATACTGCAAGAACATTTTTACCTAGACAAACAGAAAGCAGTTTTTACAACTGAATACACATGCCAGCTGGTGTGAAGGGAGAACATGGGTTCTGGAGTGCTTCATTAGCTCAATGTTTTCCCTGCGGGCCACTTTAGGCAGGCAGACAGTGAAGGCATCTCAGAGGAGCCATTGATTGGTTATTGTGGGCATGTTTGTGAATTAACGGAATCTGTTGTGCAAGCATTTAATGGCAGCATAACTGCTTCACTGCTGTTTATGGAGAAAGACACACACACACACACACACACACACACACACACACACACACAGAGAGAGCCCCCTGAGATCTCAGTGTTTCCATGTCACAGATGACCTACACCTCTGTTTACACTCTGAAACAACACTCTGTCATGTGTCTCTTCTTAAAGTAATAGTTCACCCAAAAATGAAAATTCTGTCATCATTTACTCACCCTCATGTCATACAAGTCAAAGCTGATGAAAGCTATGATGACTTTGTTTTTTTTTTGTGTGGAACATTAAAAGAAGATTTTGAGAAATGTCTCTGCTTTTTGTCCATACAATGGTCACCAACATTCTTCAAAATATCTTCTTTTGTGTTCCACAGAAGAAAGAAAATCATGCAGGTTTGAGATGAGTGGTGAGTAAATTATGACAGAGTTTTAATGTGTTAATAAGAGAATTAGTGGTTTCTGATATGTGAATGAATCATTCTTTCACAACTTGAATCATTTGATTTGGTTCACAAAATAGATCTGAATGATTTGTTCACAAATTTGACTTAATGTCAAATTAACTTACATTAACTTAAATGATCAAGGTTCCATTAAAGGATTAGTTCATTTTAAAATGAAAATTACCCCATGATTTACTCACCCTCAAGCCATCCTAGGTGTATATGACTTTCTTCTTTCAGATGAACATAATCAGAGTTATATTAAATAATATTCTCGCTCTTCTTAGCTTTATAATGGTAGTGAAGGGTGCGTGAGATTTTGAAGCCCAAAAAAGTGCATCCATCCATCATATAAGTAATCCACGTGGCTCCAGGAGGTTAATAAAGGCCTTCTGAAGCGAAGCAATGCGTTTTTGTAAGAAAAATATCCATATTTAAAACTTTATAAACTATAATAACTAGCTTCCAGCAGACGGTTTACCGTACACATCGATTTACGGCGAAAGAGTGACCCCTAACTCGATGCATGACATATTGACGAACATAGAAGCTACTATATCCTACGTTGGGTCAGAGGTTACTCTTTCGCAGTAAATCAATGTGTACTGCCGTCTGCTGGAAGCTAGTTATTGTAGTAGATTACTTTTATGATGGATGGATGCACTTTTTTGGGCTTCAAAATCTCATGCTCCCTTCACTACTATTATAAATTTGGGAAGAGCGAGAATATTATTTAATATAACTTCCATCTGTCTGAAAGAAGAAAGTCATATACATGTAGAATAGCTTTAGGGTCAGTAAATCATGGGATAATTTTCAGTTTTGGGTGAACTATCCCTTTAAATTTTGGTCTGCTCATTGTAAGAAGTCTTATGGACTACAGATATGATTTTTAGGGTGCTTTTGCATTCTTTTTGAGACTTGAAAATTCCATTCATTTTATCTGCATGAAAAAGAATTACCAAGACATTATTCAAAGTTTGTCCTTTGATTTTCTATGGAAGAAATAAAGTCATAGGCGTTTGAAAAATCATGAGTAAATCTTGACAGAGTTTTAATTTTTGGGTAAACAGTCCCTTTATTAGAGTTTTAAGTGAATAATACTGAGCTTGGCCAGTTGTGATGATTTATTATTTTTCTCTTTGTCCCCCCCAGGTATTTATATTGAAGAAATCCTCACTAAATGGAGGGGAGACTATGAAAAACTAGAGCACAATCACACATACATTCAGTGGTAAGACATTTCTTCAATATTTAAGCTTCTTTACGAGTAATAAATTAAGCAGTAATTGCTTAATTAAGCTTAATGACTGAGACTTCACAAATTGGTATTGGCCAGACACTTATTATTATATTATTATTATTATTATTGCTTGTTCAAAGAACAGAGAAAACTGCACGCTGATATGTGCATGAGGAATTTTTGAAGGGTGAGGCATGAATTAGATATGTTTTTCTTTACCATCTGTTCAAAATTAACTTCATCTTCTTTAGATGTAGATCCTGTAGATCAAGGCAAAATCAAGCAAAAGCATGAAAGCAGACAAAGGATGTAATAAAGACAATTGTGTTACCTGCAGGTGAAGGGGTCAGTAGCATCCTCTTTGGCGACAAAGGATGGCCTTAGGACAACATTAGATAAAAGTTTCTTTAATGTTTAACGTTGCTTAAATATTCATGGAGCTCTTCGGCTGACATCATCTCTTTAGTAACTGAAGAGGCTTTGGGGAATGTCTATGACTTGAGGGCATTTTCTGATTAAATGGTCCATTTTCCTAACATTAAAGATGCAAACGATAAAGGTTTAAACTTAATGGCAGAAGATAAGTGCAACCCACATAACATTATAGGAATGTATGTAAGCTTTTCTAAGAATATGAGATTAAATCAAGCATGATTAATTAAACATCATGCAAGCACTAGAGTGAAACAGCATCCAGCTGCTTGGGTGCATCATAGCTTCAAAATTCATATTATTTGTAGTAGGTAGGCTATATATTGAGACATGAAAAGGCATATTTCACATTTTTGTCTTTTAAAGCTGTCGGTATCAGAGAAATACTGAGAATAAGCATCTCTCTTGGATTCCGATGATGATTATATCATTGATATAATAAAACTTGTTCAAGGTCAACTAGGGAAAAATACTGAACATTCACATCACCAGTTACATAACTAGCAGGTGAAATTAATCCTATTTAAACTGCAGTTTGTGCATAAGATAAGGTCTAATCTGAGAATTTTTGTAGGACAATTTACTAGATAAGTTGCTAAATAATGATGTGCCTGATCAACTGCTGATATTAGCAACCTTTTCAAAGCACACAACAGGTTCAATATTCATGCTTGACATATGAATGTGTGTAATTTATGTAGTAGATAAAGACATGAAAAGTAATGTCTCCTCAAGTAATGTCAAAAAACTGCTAAAATTAGCCTTTCGGGTTGGCCTACAAATTGACGTCATGATGTGTGCTTTTTTAGTTCATGTTTTAGTCATCCTCTTTTTCATGTAAACGGTAATGAATTTGAATCTGCTCACAAAGTGATTTTCAGCTAACATTGAAGGTTGTATGAAGGTTGAACAGTGGTTCGACGTCATGTGCTCTTGTAAAGCTCTCAGTTGGGTGTCGTTACATCTCACACACTCTCATAGCTGAAGCTACTGTTCGTTCCTGCTTGTGCTGTGATTACAACCGTTGAGGGTGAGGAAGAGGGGGAGGACATGATGCCCCAAGTCCGCGTGAAATAACAACACGGTTCTAAAATCAGGCTTCACGCATATGCTGCCAATCGTACCTCGGCACTCCCTCCTGCTGAGGTAAAAGTGATTAGCTTCTGTCATTCCCCCCTACTCATTTTTTCACACACCGTATGCTTGCAGGGCTATTTGCATAATATCGATTAGCGAATGTAAAAACACATAAACGGTGAGTTATTGCAAGCAGATAGGTCGCTAGCATTTTGCCTTTTTAAGTAAATAAAGATGAGATGACATTGAAAACAGAGTTGCCAATTCCACTTATTATACACAAATTTGGCCTTGTTTTTTCAAGAAGTTGCTTTTAGATTTGGGCAGTCATGGGTAGCATTTTTTTATGTAAATAATATCTTATTAGATAGCCAGGGAAAATAAATTGGCTTGTTTACTTGTTTAATGAGTTTTGAGGACAATAAAACCACCATTTTAATTCAGTGCATTTATGACGTGATGGTCATTTGGTCCTTGAAAAACGTGCCATTTTCTGAATGGGACTAGAAACGATTTAAAGAATAAAAACGATCAATATTTTTGACGGAGCATAATAGAAAACTGGAACAAAATCCTTTTTAAAAGGGTTCCCTGTGCAGACTGCATGATGTCCGTATGCCCCACCAACCAAAATCATGGGTCGCTTATTTTGGGCTTGTTTTTTTTTAGGCCAGGTTGCTTATTTCTCTAGCAAAACTTGGCAAAAGCTTGACTGCTATAGCAGGCAGGCAGCCAGGACTTCATAGCTTCAGAGAGTGAAGAGAAACAAGGGAGGCTTGAGGAGAAGAAAGGAAAAGAAAGATGTGCCGAGGTTTGCAGGTTGTCCTTCACTAGTGGTCAGCAACATGTAGGATCAAACAGCTGACAGGGAGAAATAAACCCTTTATTGCATTTGTGTGTTTGTGTGAGTGTCATTTTTCTTTTTCTCTTTCCTTCTCTCTGATATGGGTTTGTCAATGGCCAGTGCCAATTCTGATATCTAGAGAATTTGGTATGGTTGATATAATGCTGATATATGATGTAGGCTAATAGAATGAAATTATAGCAAATAACTATATTCTAGCGCTTACTCAAAATTAATCAAAATATTTCCTATAAAACCAAAACTGTTTCTTATAATGTGTTTGAAAATGTTTATTTTCTGGTGTTGTTTCTCTAATTGATAAATAATGATTCATTTTGAGGTAGATCCTAACCTGTTTCTCAATTGCTGTTACAGGCTCTTCCCACTCAGAGAACAGGGCCTAAATTTTTATGCTCAAGAACTCACTCAGGATGAGATAAAGGTATGTTCAAGTCAAGTCATCTCTATTTCTACTGTAAAGCTGTTTTGAAACAATCTGTATTATATAAAGCATATAACACAGATTGTTTCAAAACATCTTTACAGTGATAAACAGGAAAATAACAATTCAATCATGCAAACAGAATTTAACTCTGTTATAAAGTAGCTCTAAAAAGACAATAGTGTCATTATTCAGTTGAAATCAATTCAGTTTTGATTCATTTTGTGTAAAGTACAGACCTGCCAACCTGTACGCATTTTGCGTAGCGGGTACGCATTTAGACCTCAAAGTACGCAGGTACGATTTGTCACTCTAAACTATGCAAAAACCTGGTGATGCCACTGTGCACGCTCAGTACTCAAATCAAGCAACAGCAAAAGAAGATGAGCTCAACCAATCATAGCTTCTGAGTTCATTCCCTAAATAGCAAGCGGGGATGATTGACAAATGCGTAAGGCCCAAATCAACAGCAACACAAAACTCCGCTCAATCCCCCTTCCACACTACTGCCGTCTGACTGATTTCTTAAGCGAGGACAGTACAGTAGTAATGGTACTTCTAACTCATTAAGGTAAACGGGTTGGGGTGGATGTGGAAAGTTGAAATATTGAATTGAGTTAATCCTCTGGATTAACTTAAAATACCCCCAGCAAACACAGAACGTTCCCCTAACATTAGTATTTGGTTCCCGTTTGGTTATTTTGAGAACCAAATAACAACTTTCTGGGAACATTCTATGTTTGTAATACTGATTATAGTCCTCCATACATCCATTTTCCATACCGCTTATAATATACTGGGTCACGGGTGTGCTGGATGATTACTGACATACAGCGGAGTAATGATATTGGAGTAAAGAGGTTAGGGGAACGTTCTAGGAACGTTAGAATAACGTTAGGGGAATGTTAGAATAACATTCTACAAACCAAAAACTAACGTTCTATTTCCGTTAAGAAAACTTTCCTGGCTAACCAAAAACAAACCTTAAAAAAGAACATTCTGGGAACCAAAAACTAACATTCTGGCAACCAAAAATTGTTATCTGGGTCCCAGCAAAAACAGAAGAGAATCAAATAATAATGTTCTGGGAAAGTTAGAATTGCATTATAGGAACGTTAAAATAACGTTAGAGGAACATCAAAATAACGTTAAAATAATGTTAGAATAACGTTATAGGAATGTTAGAATAACGTTAGGGGTCCTAGACCCGCCCTGGAGACCTCCGCACCCGTCTGCACCGGGAAGGCGTGGTTGTAATGTTGTAATGTCCCGTTCTCCAGTTCCCACGATCCTCTTTGTCTGCACTCCTGAACTCACTTCCCTCATCAGCCTTCCTGCCATTTCCCTGGATTCCCTGCACCTGTTGTCTTCGTCAGCACTCCCTTTAAGTTGGACTCACTCCCTGCACTCCTTTGTCAGTTCTATTGTTAGTTTAACGTGTAATGTATGTCTGCTACTTCGTTCAGTAAATACCCTTTATTTGTGGAAGTCTGTGTATTGCCTCATCTCTACTGCAACAACACGTAACAAGAATAACGAATGTTAGGATAACGTTAGGAGAAGGTTAGAATTATGTTATAGGAACGTTAAAATAACATTAGAGGAACGTTAAAATAATGTTAGAATAACGTTATAATAACATTAGAGGAGCTTTAGAATAACGTTAGGATAACGTTAGAGGAACGTTATAATAACATTAGGGGAACTTTAGAATAACGTTAAAATAATGTTGGAATACCATTATAGGAATGTTAGAATAACGTTATAGGAATGTTAGACTAACGTTAGGGGAACGTTAGAATAATGTTAGGGGAACTTAAGAATAACGTTAAAATAATGTTAGAATAACGTTATAGGAATGTTAGAATAACATTAGGGAAACGTTAGAATAACGTTAAAATAAAGTTAGTGGAATGTTAGAATAATGTTAGGAGAAGGTTAGAATTACGTTATAGGAACTTTAAAATAACGTTATAGAAACATTAAAATAACGTTATAATAACATTAGGGGAACATTAAAATAACATTAGAGGAACGTTAAAATAACGTTAGAATAACATTAGAGGAACATTATAATAATGTTAGAGGAATGTTAGAATAACGTTAAAATAATGTTAGAATAACGTTATTGGAATGTTAGAATAACGTTAGGGGAACATTAGAATAATGTTAGGGGAATGTTATAATAACGTTAGGGGAATGTTAGAATAACATTAGGAGAAGGTTAGAATTACGTTATAGGAACGTTAAAATAACATTAGAGGAACGTTAAAATAATGTTAGAATAACGTTATAGGAGTGTTAGAATAACGTTAGGGGAACATTAGAATAACGTTATAATAATGTTAGGGGAACGTTATAATAATGTTAGGGGAACTTTAGAATAACGTTAAAATAATGTTAGAATAACGTTAAAATAATGTTAGAATAATGTTAAAATAACGTTATAGGAATGTTAGAATAACATTAGGGAAACGTTAGAATAATGTTATAATAAAGTTAGTGGAATGTTAGAATAATGTTAGGAAAAGGTTAGAATTACGTTATAGGAATGTTAAAATAACGTTATAATACCATTAGGGCAACTTTAGAATAACGTTAGAGGAACGTTAAAATAACGTTATAATAACGTTAGGGGAATGTTAGAATTACGTTATAGGAACGTTAAAATAACGTTATAGGATCATTAAAATAACATTATAATAACGTTAAAATAATGTTAGAATAACGTTAAAGGAATGTTAGAATAACGTTAGGGGAATGTTAGAATAATGTTATAATAACGTTAGGGAAATGTTAGAATAATGTTAGGAGAAAGTTAGAATAACGTTATAGGAATGTTAGAATAATGTTAGGGGACCTTTAGAATAACGTTAGGGGAACTTTATAATAACATTAGGAGAAGGTTAGAATAACGCTATAGGAATGTTAGAATAATGTTAGGGGAACGTTAGAATAACGTTAGGGGAACGTTATAATAAAGTTAGGGGAATGTTAGAATAACGTTAGGACAAGGTTAGAATTACATTATAGGAATGTTAAAATAACGTTATAGGATCGTTAAAATAACATTATAATAACGTTAAAATAATGTTAGAATAACGTTATAGGAATGTTACATAACATGTTAATATAACATTATAATAACGTTAAAATAATGTTAGAATAACGTTATAGGAATGTTAGAATAACGTTAGGGGAATGTTAGAATAATGTTATAATAACTTTAGGGAAATGTTAGAATAACTTTAGGAGAAGGTTAGAATAACGTTATAGGAATGTTAGAATAATGTTAGGGGAACATTAGAATCACGTTAGGGGAACGTTATAATAACGTTAGGGGAATGTTAGAATAACGTTAGGAGAAGGTTAGAATTACGTTATAGGAATGTTAAAATAACATTATAGGATCGTTAAAATAACATTATAATACCGTTAAAATAATGTTAGAATAACGTTATAGGAATGTTAGAATAACGTTAGGGGAATGTTAGAATAATGTTATAATAACTTTAGGGAAATGTTAGAATAACGTTAGGGGAACGTTATAATAACATTAGGGGAATGTTAGGATAACGTTAGGAGAAGTTTAGAATTACGTTATAGGAATGTTAAAAGAACATTATAGGAACGTTAAAATAATGTTATAATAACATTAGGGCAACTTTAGAATAACGTCAGGAGAAGGTTAGAATTACGTTATAGGAACGTTAAAATAACGTTATAGGATCGTTAAAATAACATTATAATAACGTTAAAATAATGTTAGAATAACGTTAGGGGAATGTTAGAATAATGTTATAATAACGTTAGGGAAATGTTAGAATAACGTTTGGAGAAGGTTAGAATAACGTTATAGGAATGTTAGAATAATGTTAGGGGAACGTTAGAATAACGTTAGGGGAACGTTAGAATAACGTTAGGGTAATGTTAGAATAATGTTAGGAGAAGGTTAGAATTACGTTATAGGAACGTTAAAATAACGTTATAGGATTGTTAAAATAACATTATAATAACTTTAAAATAATGTTAGAATAACGTTATAGGAATGTTAGAATAACGTTAGGGGAATGTTAGAATAATGTTATAATAACTTTAGGGAAATGTTAGAATAACGTTAGGGGAACGTTATAATAACGTTAGGGGAATGTTAGGATAACGTTAGGAGAAGTTTAGAATTACGTTATAGGAACATTAAAATAACATTAGGATCGTTAAAATAACGTTATAATGCTGTTAGGGGAATGTTATTCTAACTTTAGGGGAACTTTAACGTTAGGAGAACGTTAGAGGAATGTTAAAATAATGTTAGAATAACGTTAGACAAATGTTAGAATAACGTTCTTACAAACAATAACTAATGTTCTATTTCCGTTAACAAAACTTTCCCAGCTAACCAAAAACAAACCTTAAAAAAGAACGTTCTGGGAACCAAGAACCTACGTTTTGGGAATGTTCTGGGAACCAAAAATTGTTAGCTATCATTCATGGTCACTCAGATAAGAGGAAGACATCATTTAGCCATGCAGATTATAAAATGCTCAAGTGATGCTGAGCAATGAATATAAATAAAATTGAAATCAGTATATAGCGTTGTGATTATAAAAGTGCTGTGATTTGTAGATGACTGACAAGTGCAAGTCTGGAGCAACAGGCATTGTTTTATTCATTCTCAGTGTTGAGAAACATGTTATATGTTATTGTGTTATACGTAATTATGTTACATATTTATTTTGTGTGAAAACTAGTGCATTAGTTACTTATGGCTTAAAAAGTACCGTTGTCTCAGTGCTGTGCTCTCTCTTTTTCAAAATAAACGCGCACACAGAGAGAAGATACTTGTAAAATGAAAATCGACGTGCTAGATGTAAATTTTGTTCTTGCTTGTGTGTTTTTTTCTGTCAAAATGTCAGAAAGCATTCTGCATTATTCATTCGTGTTTTTCAAATTTGTTAATTGATGGATGCTTTACTGTTAACACAACCACTCGTTATATGTCGGACTCGGCTAACATATACTTGATATTCTTTTTAGAATAAGTGATTTGTTTTGCTCTTATTGGTCCTGTCTATTCATTGGCAACTGTTTTCTATAAGTATGTTTGTATTGGCTAACGTTTATTCAGCTAATGCTTGTGCAATGATCAAATGCAAAGACAGCACGACACAAATATAAACCCTTTTTTTTTCTGTGGGATTTAGTATCATATTTGGATATTGGAATCACACAGTGTGTACACACAATGTTTCTACGACTGTCAAATTAGTCGTAGTACACATCCCTAATGTAAATACTTGAAATTGCAAACAAAAAAATATTTCCATTTATATTAAATAGTTGAATGCGATTTACTTGTGGTTAACAGATGGTATAACCACACATTATGCAATGCAATAATAATCATGAATAAAAAAAAATTCCACTGTATTATAGCCCAGTGCAAGTGAAATTTTTGAAAATTATGAATTATGAAGATAGGTGTGTGTGCGTATGTGTCAAAACTAGAATTATGAAGATAGGTGTGTGTGTGTGTGTCTTTGAGTGTGTGTTGCATTCTCAAACCCTTCTCAATCCCCAAACCCCATGTCCCGTCACATTGATGAAAAATTTCCAAGGTTGGCAGGTCTGAAAGTACATACATTTTTTTTTTTCTGTTTAAGGTCTTGAGTTGGCAATATGGTTCTCTGGATAAAAAAAGAAGATATTTTAGATATAATTTAAGATATAAAACTGTAAGTGCTTTAAATCAGTGTTTTGGTTTCTGGCTTATTTTAGGTCAAATAAAAAAAGAGGCAGAATGAGACTAAAACACATAATGTGCCACTGCCTGAAACCTATTTATGGATGTTCTGACACCTTTGACTAGGCGATATTACACTATTAAAAATAAAAGTTCCAATTAGAACCAAAGGATTTTAAAGCTTAATATATTAGGATAAAAAAAAAAAAAAAAACATTTTATTCTTTAGTTTTTTATTCAATGTACCAGAACTTTAAATCACCTGCTGTAGTCATTGTGCAAATCACCTTTTAACTGAGTGAGTTTTTGATGTCAACAGGAATTCCAAAGCACTCGAGAAGCCAAGAGACGCTTCCTCCTAGCATATACAATCATGTTGGATTTCTTTGGAATCAAACTCCTGGATAAAAATGGGAATGTGGCTCGAGCCCCAAACTGGCAGGATCGCTTCCAGCACCTAAATGAGTGAGTTGTCTTTCTGTTTTGCTGTTTTTAAGACCTTTTTACTCTATAATTCCTTTCCTCTGATCTTTATGTTTTACTCCACCTGCACCAGTTATCTTAACATTCCCTAATCTTAGTCTCCCATCTCCTGCCATATTTAGCATGCTTCAGTCCAGGGAGTTAGCATCCTTAGTCTCCTATCCTTGCAACACAATTTCGGTCATGACCCTGACTGTACCGTCATGTGACCATCTCGTGCAGGGGCCGGAGAAATGGGTCAGATGCACAGAGGAGGATAAATAAAGAAGAACTGAATAGGATACAAAAACTTTGCATTTAGAGAGATGGTGAATGTGAGCAGGGAAAGAAATGTAGAGACAGTTGGAAAGGAGAGTTGAAAACAAGTTTAATGAACGCATGATAAGCAAGGAGGGAGTGAAAGAATATCTGCAGTGCAGTGGGCTGTGTGGTAGACATAGATGACTGTGCGTATCTGTCTGTGTGTCATTGCCCCAGGACTGTGCCATAGAGGACACACTTACATTACATTACAGAGATACACCGCTTGATGAACTTTGTCTGCAGTGTGAATGGTCCTGTACCAAAAGCTGTCATTTTGAGAACGCTGAGTTTATTAATCTTATACTGGACAAAAATTGCTTCTTAAATGAGTTTTCATTTAGCCTTGTTGATTTAAAATTGTAATTTAAATGTAGTTGTTTTTGGATATACTGCACTGGCAGATGTTTTAACTTGTTTTAATCTTGTTTATACTACAAACAAGTAAAAAAATCTGCCAGTGCAGTACGACAAAATATACTCATATTAAAGATACACTATATTGCCAAAAGTATTGGGACACCCCTCCAAATCATTGAGTTCAGGTGTTCCAATCACTTCCATGGCCACAGGTGTATAAAATCAAGCACCTAGGCATGCAGACTGCTTCTACAAACATTTGTGAAAGAATGGGTCGCTCTCAGGAGCTCAGTGAATTCAAGCGTGGTACCGTGATAGGTTGCCACCTGTGCGATAAGTCCATTCGTGAAATTTTCTCACTACTAAATATTCCACGGTCAACTGTTAGTGGTATCATAACAAAGTGGAAGCAATTGGGAACAACAGCAACTCAGCCACAAAGTGGTAGGCCACGTAAAATCACAGAGCAGGGTCAATGCATGCTGAGGCGCACAGTGTGCAGAAGTCGCCAACCTTCTGCAGTCAATAGCTACAGACCTCCAAACTTCGTGTGGCCTTCAGATTAGCTCAAGAACAGTGCGTAGAGAGCTTCATGGAATTGGTTTCCATTGGCCCCTTCGTGTTCCAACATGACTGCGCACCAGTGCACAAAGCAAGGTCCATAAAGACATGGATGAGCGAGTTTGGTGTGGAGGAACTTGACTGGCCTGCACAGAGTCCTGATCTTAACCCGATAGAACACCTTTGGGATGAATTAGAGCGGAGACTGCAAGCCAGGCCTTTTCGTCCAACATCAGTGCCTGACCTCACAAATGCACTTCTAGAAGAATGCTTTGTGGAAACCTTGTGGAAAGCCTTCCCAGAAGAGTTGATGAAGCTGTTATAGCTGCAAAGGGTGGTCCAACTCCACATTAAACCCTACGAATTAAGAATGGGATGTCATTAAAGTTCATGTGCACATAAAGGCAGGCGTCCCAAAACTTTTGGCAATATAGTGTACCTTCTCAGATTTTTTTTTTTCTTTTCAGTTTTTGAAATTCTAACTGGAAAATAATAGATTTTTGCTGTGTAGCCAAAGATCAGGCAAAACAACCTAATGTCAAATAAATTTCAGTATACCAAAGTTAATTGGTACTGTGACCCATTAATTAATTAGAAAATTGTATATAATATGGAGGATTCTTAATACTTAAAACTAGGTCACATTAGTAAATATTTGGTACTAATGTAAATATTTGGTACTAACCTTTTGTATAATGTTACTTTAGAAAAGCAAAAAAACACCAACAGACCAGCTTTTGTTTTTAGTAAATATATTTAGTAAATAAGGTCATTTTATTGCAGAAATAGGGGCCATTTTTTGGGTTAAAAACGTGAGACGCAGGTCAGTGGAATGGAAAAAAATGTATTATTTAAAAACTTCTTTTAACTTGAGCGCCTCATTTTTAGAACACCTTGTCATGTGCAAAACAGTTGCATTCTGTGTGAATGACCACTTAAAGGTGGGGCAGGTGATTTGTTCCAGAAACATTTTTTGTTATGCTGGGTGAAAGTCTCTACACATCCTGATAGCAAGTTAAGTGGTCCAAATGTATTTATATGTATAGATATCATCTGTGGAAGGCGTAAGTCCATAAAATGTTCGTCCAATCATTGCATTCGGATCGACGGTGTCCTACCTGCGTGTCACCGTATGTATTTTCATACCTCCGTGCACCTGCGCGCACAGACATCGCACAGATATTGCACATCATCAGCGCGTTCAATGCAATGCAGAGTTGGACAGATGTCAGTCACCGAGCACCGCAACCAAAACAGCAGCCACCTTTCAATGGCAAGACTGTCAACGCCGAAATTAATCTGCAGCAGTCAGGTGGTACTGTACAAGTCAGTGCTCTTTAAGTTGTTTATGTTCATTATTATTGTAATATTATGTGCTTTGAGACATGAGGTAGTTTAACGCTGTTTCTCGTGACTCTTTTGTTTTCTCCTTGCTGTACCCGTTCATGTGTTTTGGAGGAGGCGTGGCTTTGTAGAGCGTGGGATCTTATGCTTTCAAATCTAGCTCACTATTGCTAGCCTCTCCGAAAATGGCGTACCCTACCTTTAATATAGGATACCCTTTTCCACTATTCCTGACCAAGTACAATGACCAAAAACAAAATGTCAAAAAATGTTCTCCTTTGTCAACAACCAACATTATTTTAATTGAAAAACCTATTTTCTTTCCAGGTCGCAGCACAACTACTTGCGTATCACTCGCATTTTGAAAAGCCTTGGTGAACTGGGCTTTGAAAGCTTCAAGTTGCCTCTGGTGCGTCTGCTGTTGGAGGAGGCGCTGGTGGAGGGCACATTACCCAACATGCGTCACAGCGCACTGGAATACTTTGTCTACACACTGCGGCAACACGCTCAGAGACGCGCCCTGCTTCGCTTCGCCCAGCGCCACTACCACCCGCCTGAGAACTTCATCTGGGGGCCACCCAAGAAGAAACGCATTCCGGCCTCTGGATCCACTGGGACAAGAGTGGGAAGAAATGAGGCGGTGGAGAGGAGTGCGGGCAAAGCCAGGTCACCTAGGGAGGGCAGAAATAACTGGGAGGTGGAGGACACGGACGAGAGGAAGAGTGGAGAGTGGAAAACAGCAAAAGGGTCCAAGGTCCTGCAGGAGGGCAGGGGGAGAGTAGATCTAGAAGAATATATTGAGACCATTCCTCTGTAAGAATAGAAAGAGAGGGATTCTGGGAATGCTCAAGTAGCCTAAGCTGAGCTTCAAGTTAGGTAAAGGAATGGCACAGCAATATTATTCCATACTATTGCCTTTTAGAGACTTGCTTTGTGAACAACTTGACTGTTTGACTTTTTTTTTTTAATTACGAAGTGTTTTTTCTTAACTCTGAATACTTTTCATAGTGTTAGCGGATGAATTTCTCTACTGTAATTCCTATTTGCAGCCCTCTGGAGAGTTCTTAGCACATGTACAAGTGTGAGTATATATATAAGTGCTACCTGAGCACATTGTGTGAAATATTGCACTTTTTGTCGATTCAGTCTTCCCCTGTGAGAGAATATTATCTTAGTCTACTCTACAGGCTTTGAGAATAGGCTTTATTTGCTAATCATAAGCCCGACTCTCAGACAGATGTGTCTTTTCTGTGTTTAGAGCTTGCTGAAGTTTCTTGTTATGGATACTCTTAGCTCCTTGTAACAGATCATAATAATGTGTAGTCAGTGTGAATATACTTGCAGGAATTTTCAGGTAATTGATCTTCCATGTTTTTATAGGTACGCGTGAGACTTTAATCCAGTTTTCTCAAAAACGTCTTGCAATATAAAGTGCCTCTTCTTTCGTTTGTTACAGCATGTGTGTCGCGCTCTATCATTTTGAGTCTTAAGTAGCGCGCCGTTTGTGGAAAAAACGATAAGCAAAACTAACTTAAATTTTAAAGTATAATCTATCAAATTATGTACATTTTTAATGAAACTTGAAAATATACGTTTCGGTTTGACACCAATAAATGAGCGTGGTATGACAGATCGCACATCTCTCCAAGTGTGGGTATCTGCAGGTTGGAATAATGGGCGTGCCTAAAGGTCTTTACAGTTGGTCGCGAAAGCTGCCTGTCAGGGTGTGGGGTAGGGTTAGGGGGTATTTTCCGTTGTAGCAATTCACCTTTCGGCACGTCGCTACCTTTCAGCAAGCCCATTACTCCGACCTGCCGCTATCCTCCCTGTCTCGATCGTGGTGTGTCAGAGCGCGCATTAACCGATCTTGTATTCTGATTTACTACTAGTTAAAGCACAAAATAAACATGAATGGGCTTCCAAATGTCTATTGAAAAATAAAGTACAATTTACTAAAATGTATAATTTCTCATGTAATCGGTGAAGAAGTGTTTCAACGGCGGAAAGTCGTCAATAAAACAGCTTGTGAACATGGTAGGCTGCGTAACTTACATTTACCTCAGGAAAGCCGTTCAATGGCTATAGCGTTAGCTAGCTGGAAAAGTAAAATTATAGTTTATATATGCACAATATTATAAATAAACTTTATATTTCAACTTAGCCTGTTATTGTCTTAATTTTAAGACTGAATTTCCTAATTGTGACAGAAAATGTGAACTCTTTAGACATAATTTTCTCAAAAACAGGTTTTTATGACAGCCACAAGTTAAATGATGATTATAGTTATCTCGACGACTGTTTGAAAGATAATGGTAATATTATTAGAAAGCAAAAAAAAAAGAGCTTTTTCATTTAGTGCATATAACTCAAAACTACTCAAAGTGATGGAGCATATCACATACTGTATGTATGTGTGAGAGTGCTGCCTTTCTCTCATCATACTTAGAGTGTTTATGTGTGGACAATCAGGGCTTTTGATGGTCACTATCCATATAGAATACAAATACATTTTTAAAGCAGATATTAATCAATATGGATCAAGTGTGTATGCTATGTGTGTGTTTGTTCCACACTGATGTACCCAGAGGGCTAGCCATACCTCCACAGCACAGGTGTGTGTGTGTGTGTGTGTAAATGTTATGGAGTTCTTCCTGTTTTAGTTTCTATCGGCACACAAAAAGAAGTGAACATTTTAAGGAAAGACCCCTTTCTTCCGTAATAGTGCAGCTGAAATCCATCTTTCTTTCTTTTTGATCAAATGATGAAGGCTCTCTGTCCTCATCTTGTTTTTCTCACAGCCTCTTTCCCTCTGTCAATATTTAGATTGAGCACACTTTTTTGTTTGCCGTCTATCCTAGTTCGTACCCTGGGGTTCATTAAACCCCGTCTCTCTGAATGTGTGAGAGTCACATTCTTCTCCATGGTTGTCTTGTCTACTAAGATGCCTTCATCTGGTTGTTTTTTCAATGCAGCACAGATGTGCCCCGTAATATCCTACAACCCTGTACATGTGGTATATGGCAGTTGGTGAAAAGAAAAAAGGCATCTGATTGGGAGACTGAAGTAAATTTATACATTAATGTCTTTCAACTTCTACTAAGAAATAAGTATTAAATATTTGCTTGCTTATCTCTTAAGCTCACTTGAATTTGTTCTTGATTTTTAGATGTGAAGTTATAATGCTTTGGAAGCCAGTCTGAAACCAGTTTTTTAGGAGATAGGCTACTTTTATACAAAAACATTTTGCCTTTCAGTCAAGCAACAAGACTTCAGTTTCAGACATAGCTAGTGACTGGGAAACAAAAAGCCATCTTCTCTTTGTCCATCTTGGTTCTAAAAGACTGTTGATTCCACATTTCAGTGTTTCTTGTGACACAATTGTTGGAAACAGTTTGACTGGCCTAATGTAAGGCACCATAAGTGTTTTTTTTGTTTTTGTGGGAAGTGATAATTTGTTATCAAAGAAAGTGTGACATTTGGAAGTTCATATTTGGACGTTTATATTGTGGCCTATACTGTATAATAAAGTGCAGCTCTTTGACAAATTGTAAGTGTGTGTGTGTGTGTAAATGTGGCTACTGAATTTTGATGTTTTGCGAACTTGGCACAACTGCTTTTATACATCTTTTATTTTACATTTAATTCAAATGAATTCAACTGTGGGGCCAGTTGTCAGATGAGAAATGGATGTTACTATTATGACTTTTCAAACATATGCACTTTGAGAAGATAAATGCACATAAAACAGTTCTTTGTGATAAAAAAAAATGCTGAATAATAATAAAAAAAAAAAATCAAACCACAGGCTTTCCACATTAATTTCATCACCTTTTTTACTTATTACACAACACATTGGAATAATTCTGATTGGTCAATCACAGCTTTGTCAAATTATAAAAAAAAAAAAAAAAAAAAAAAATAGAATATATATTATATAATTACAAATAGAATATATAATTTAAAATATTTTAAATATATTTTGAAATATTTTTATTTATTTATTTGATAAGGAGCAGTGTGATAAGCAGAGTAAAATACATCTGGCTGGCTGTAAAATGAACCTCTTCAGGGTGATACGAGACCCCATAGCTTTTGTGTCCCGATCTATTTGGGATTGTTTTGCAATAGCAACCGACTAACTGAAGGTCATTGCTTACGTATGTCTTTTCAAAACAATCTCTCAGATTAAGATAAAGCAGCCCAGTGCACCGTGTCTTTGACAGAGGACAAGTTGAATATCACTCCGTCCCCTCCCATAATCCATACCGCTCGGTTGAGAGGATTGTAAAGTCAGTTAAAACTGATAAAATCACAGAAGAGCGGTACCATATGGTCTGTTCAGGCAGCCTAGTCCCCGGTGGGCTTAAGGAGCCCGTGTATGCCGTAATCAGCTTGAGCCTTGCTGTTGCTTGTCAAACCGTCAGTGTGTGGGACCGGTTTTCCTGACGTACACCTGTGAGTGTGACTTTACCTGCCAGCTCTTCAGTCAGAGAGCTGTCAGATACAAACCTGGCCCACCTCTCCTGGTGCGCTCCTGCACATCTTCTCCTGTGGTTTTCTTTGACTACCAACTACACGCTCATGTTCTTTTCACAAACAAAAAAATACCCTGATAATGCCATATTTTTGGAGACATGTACCATGGTAATATTGTGGTAATATATGATGGTATGTGAATATGATAATCCAGCAATGTGGTATATGTTCTATTTTCCAATTATGGCCATATATACAAAACTGTTTAAAGTTTAAGGTGGGTAAGATTTTTAAAATGTTTTTGAAAATAAATCTTTTTTTTTTAATCAAGGCTGCATTTATTTGATCAAAAATACAGTAAAAATACCAATATTATGGAATATTATTACAATAATAATAAAAAAAAAACTGGTTTCTATTCTCGCATGATCTTTCAGAAATCATTCTAATATGCTGATTTACTGCTCAAGATACTTTTCTTATTAGTATCAATGTATCAACAGTTGTGCTGCTCAATTTTTATTTTTATTTGTGGAAACCTTTTTTTTTTCAGAATTTTTTGATGAATGGAAAATTCAAAAGAACAGCATTTATTTGAAATAGAATTTTTCTGTAACATTATAATTTACTGTCACTTTTGATCAATTTAATATTTGCTGGTTACATGTATAAATAATAAAATAATGTTAAAAAAATATGTATCCAAAATACACAAATATTATTTTTATATGTATGTAACATTATTTTAATGTAACAACATTACAGCTTGATTGGAAATGATGTACAGTAAAATTCTGCTCACAGGTAATTTTTGTGTTGTGACGTGATTATAATTGTAATTTTGGAAATATTTGTTATGCAGTGGCAGGGAAGAGGAGAGTCAAAGATCTAAATGCAGCAAAACATTTTTCAAAACACAAAGATAATCCAAAACAGGGAACGGGAACAAGGTAATCGGATAGGGTATACGAAAATGCAACAGCTTAACGAACATACAAAGATAACAGACTACGGAAACACAGGGTTATACAGTAAAGATAACAAGGGGCTAACAAGAGACAGGTGAGGGTAATTAATCACTATAGCAACAAACAAGGGAGCTAAAGAAACAAGGCAGACACAGGAAGTAAAACAAGAACAATGCACAGAAAACATTAAAATAAAAGTCAAACACAAAATGGGAAACAAGACAGGAATTGTAACAATATTATTTCAATTTTATGTGACTCAATATTTAATAATTATGTATTATTTTGTTATTTAAGTATAATTTAATTAGACACTGTCTTAATTTTGTTTGTTTACTGACTCATTATGCTTCAGTTAGTAAAACACTGTGTTTTACTCCAGTACTCTTGCAATGGTTTGTGTGTGTTAAATGTGCTGAGTGGAAGGCAGCGTGGCCGTACTGATCAGGAGTGACAGAATGAGGCGGAGAGGTTGTGTGTTGGGTGTCTGTGTTGGAGAGCGGATACTTCCCTTGACTCGCTGTTTGTGTGTGTGAGTGTGTATGTATCTCTCTTGTTGTGCTGTATAGTCTCATTCAATAAGAAGCTTCAAAGCTTCATACAACACAGAAAAACAGGCATCAATCACAGGTCAGGCAAGAACGGTTCAGCCAGCGTGTTTAGATGAGGCCTACTGTACAAAAGGACACAGAGCCCTACCGTTCACATGACCAAAGCAACTGATATCCCAGCAGTCACTGCACCTTTTTACTGTTCAGTATGTAATACTAGCTTATGTGCTGAATATTAAAATAGAAAAAAGTTTTTAAATTGTAATAATATTTCACAATATTACTGTTTTAATGGCATTTGATTAAATAAATGCATTCTTGGTGAGAATAAGAGACTTATTTCATGCAAAAGCATTACAAATGTTATACCAACCCCAAACTTTTGAACGGAATGAGTAGCCTATTTCCCAATTTTTACATTTTAAATGTGTATATTTGCTCAATGTGTCAAATTTAGTATCAGACTGACATATTGATACTAGCTCTCAAAGTTAACAGACTTAAGACTTAAAGGGATAGTTCAGCTAAAAATGAATATTCTGTCATTAATTACTCAATGAATATTCTGTCATTAATTACTCACCCTCATGTCATTCCAAACATTTAAGACTTTCATTCATCTTTGGAACGCAAAAGTCTTTTTGATGAAATCTGAGAGCTTTCTCTCCTTACAATTCAAACTTTGACACTTCAAAAAGTTCATAAAGAGATCATAAACTAATCCAGTTGAGTGGTTTAGTCCAAATTTTCTGAAGAGACTCGACTGCCTTATATGATGAACAGATTTAATTTAGGCTTTTACTTACATTTAAACCTTGATCAGTGAACACAAGCAGAAGATCAACCGAACCTGAATGACGCGCAGGAACAAACCTCTTGTTGAAGCTCAAACGTTCTGTGTAACGAGAACGAACCCCATTGGTTACGCAGCACATTTGAGCTTCCAGAAGCGAAGCGTCAAAGTTTGAATTGCGTAGGCTGTCTATGGAAGGACAGAAAGCTCTTAAATTTCAAAGTTATCTTTATTTGCGTTTCAAAGATGAACACAAGTCTTACAGGTTTGGAACGACATGAGGGTGAGTAATTAATGACCGAATTTTCATTTTTGGGTGAACTAACCCTTTAAACCCACAAAATTGTAGTTTCATGAGGTCTTAAAGGGTTAGTTCACCCAAAAATGAAAATAATGACATTACCCACCCTCATGCCGTTCCACACCGGTAAGACCTTCGTTAATCTTCGGAACACAAATTAAGATATTTTTGTTGAAATCCGATGGCTCAGTAAGGCCTGCATAGCCAGCAATGACATTTCTTCTCTCAAGATCCATTAATGTACTAAAAACATATTTAAATCAGTTCATGTGAGTACAGTGGTTCAATATTAATATTATAAAGCCACGAGAATATTTTTGATGCGCCAAAAAAACAAAATAACGACTTATATAGTGATGGCCGATTTCAAAATACTGCTTCATGAAGCTTCAGACCATATGAATCTTTTGTGTCAAATCAGCGGTTCAGAGCGCCAAAGTCACATGATTTCAGCAGTTTGGCGGTTTGACAGACGATCCGAATCATGATTCAAAACACTGATTCATAACGCTCCAAAGCTTAATGAAGCAGTGTTTTGAAATCGGCCATCACTATATAAGTCGTTATTTTGTTTTTCTGGCGCACCAAAAATATTCTCGTCACTTTATAATATTAATATTGAACCACTGTACTCACATGAACTGATTTAAATATGTTTTTAGTACATTAATGGATCTCGAAAGAGGAAATGCCATTGCTGGCTATGGAGGCCTCACTGAGCCATCGGATTTCAACAAAAATATCTTAATTTGTGTTCCGAAGATGAATGAAGGTCTTACGGGTGTGGAACGCCATGAGGGTGAGTAATAAATGACATTATTTTAATTTTTGGGTGAACTAACCCTTTAAAGGAGCAATGTTCATATAATCCTGCTGACCGCAATGATAAAGTGTATAAGAAGTTTACCTCACCTCTTCCAGCAACTCTCATCAGCTCTCTCTCTATCTCTAGTAATATCATGTTGAAATTTTGACCTTGAGTCGAGTCTATCTTCTAAGCATGTTTTTTGTTTTTTCAAACATGTTTTTTGCCCACATCCCTTTCAAACTGTTTTCCTCCCTGGTATTTTATTGTGAAATTCTATTAAAGACAGGTAATTTATTAATTCCAGGAATATACATGAAAACTGCATTCATGCTATCAGGGGTTATTTGCACGCCTAAAGGATTCTATATATCTATCCATTACAGTTAGTTATCATGACTGTGGCTGCAGGGTTGGTAGTGTCATATATCTAGTGCGGATTTTACACAGGTCTAGGGACTGTCCGTTTCACAGTATTTGAATTTTGCCCAGCTGAAAAATATGGGTGACTTCCTCTTTTAGAGTCTCTCTCTCTTTCTGTCTGTCATCTTCACTGGAACTGAACTTCTGAACCCTATAGAGGTATTGTAAATGGAAGTCATGTGATACAGTTTTGATACTCAAGGGGTGCTAAACCTGGGTTCACAACCTTACCTAATTTATTTTTAAATGGAATGTTTTGTTTTAATTTTACATTTATTAATTGCATTAATTGCAATTTAATGATGAAAGATTCATTTATTGAAAGTTCTATTCAAACTCCACTTATAATCTAAAGGGGGTATGAATCAGTGTGGTGGTTATGCATGTTTTACCAAAAGCTCAATTACTGTGTATACTGTCATACAATATAGATAGAACTGTTTGTGTTCTCACTTTGATTCCCCATTGGGATGAGGGTAACTTGAAACCCCAGATGTTGTCTGAGGGAAACTTATGTTTTCTGTAAAGAGGAAGTGCTGATAAGACTCATAGCAGTGCGTGTAATGAAACGGCCAGTGATGTCAACTCAATTCTTCACTGTTAGCAGCCGTGTGGCTTCAGATGACCTTCCTTTAGCCATGAAATGACAAAGCGCATTTATGCCTTTGTCCAGGATATTACCCAGCTATTACACAGCTGTTCCCATCAAGCTTAATACACAGCGTGTGCACTGTGTACTTGAAAAAAGTGAGTCACACTTTGACAGTAAGCACTTACATAGAGTCTTACGTTGTGGTTAATTCCCTGTTTACATTGAGGTTTGTGCATTGACCCCTGCCAATATATACACTACAGTTCAAAAGTTTGGGGTTAGTAAGATATTTTTAATGTTTTTGAAATAAGTGTCTTTATGCTCACCAAGGCTGCATTTATCTGATCAAAAATACAGTAAAAACAGTAATATTGCGTAATATTATTACATTTAAAAATAACTGTTTTCTATTTGAATATATTTTAAAATGTAATTTATTCCTGATGGCAAAGCTGAATTTTCAGTAGTCATTACTCCAGTCTTCTGTCACATGATCCTTCAGAAATCATTCTGATAAGTTGGTGCTCAAGTAATTTCTTATTATTTTCAAAGTTGAAAACTCTTGTGCTTGTTTTTGTGGAAACTGATACATTTTTTTCAGGATTCTTTGATGAATAGTTTAAAAGAACAACATTTATTTGAAATAGAAATCTTTTGTAACATTATACTGTAAAGTCTTTACTTTCGCACACAATAATGCACCTTTGCTGAATTATTCATTTCTTTCACACTCACATATGCACGCACGCACACAAAATATCTCACTGACCCCAAACTTTTCAATTGTAATATAAATTGTAAAATATATATAGTATTTCTGTTTGTTTGCAGGTTTAAATTGGATTTGGAATCCCATATTTTTAAAGTTCCCATTCCATTTAATTGCAATTCTACCATTTGTCTTCCCATCTTTAATGCAACTTTTAAACTTAAACTATGTGTATTTCAGTGAAGGCATTACAAAACATCAGGTAAATAAGATTTGTGTTTTGAACACTTTAACATCTTATAAGGTCAAATGAGCTGGGTAGTTCCAAGCATACTGTACAATATGTATTATATGGAAATGTTTTATATATATATATATATATATATATATATATATGTAAAACATTTCCATATAATACATATTGTACAGTATGTGTGGAACTACCCAGCTCATATATATATATAGAATTTTACACAAAGTCGCTGCTTTTGTCACAGTTCAGTATTTTTCTGTTGCTAGTGTGTAGTGCTGAGAGCAAATAACTCTGAACACAATGAAATGTTTCAGTTCCTTGTGTGGTCGAGAGTGTTAACATCCCCCGAAACTAAGTATTACTATATATACAAAAACTAAACATGGTTTCGACTGACTGTCGTCATGTTGCGTTAATGAGGAAACATTTTGCTGAGGAGGAATATGATGGATCAAAAAGAGGCCACAGTACAACAAAAACAGAAGAGTCAACAAGTCAGCTGTTTATTAAACAAGGAACAACAGTCACAGAACATTCCTCCCAATGTGTTCATTGCTGACAATGCATTTACTATGATAATGTTGTGTTTACTTTACATATAACACATACATACCAATTTGCTTGCTTCAACTTCCCATTGCTGTGCCACCTGTGGGGCGAGATTGTTTGAAACATTTGAAAGGAACTTGCTGTAAGGATCTTACAGAATTCAGTTTAAAGAGCATGACAAGAAGGGAAAAAGTGAAACTAATAATGAATGATGTCCTTGTTGTCATACTTCAGTTGTTTTGACTTCTCCACTTGAGCTTGATCAGAGGGTGTCAATTGGTTTGAACATTTCCCACCGGGTTTTACTTGCTCAGTGTGACTAGAGCAGGAAAATGCACTGTGGTGTGAATGAGGTCAAAATTTCACTAAACCGGATAAGTTATGGTAACTCAAACCATTGCCTTAAACCATTTAAGTTTTAAAACCAATAAGTATGACTACTGTAAATTCACATACATTAAGTTAAATTCACTCATATTTTAGTGTTGGTTTAGTCAATCATAAACTCAACTTAAAGATTTTAAGTTTATTCCACTCATTAATTTTTAATTCAAGTGTTAACAACTATATAGCTACTTAAATGGTTTAAGTTCATCAAACTCAAAGTAATAAAGTTACATAAGAATAAGCAAAAAAAAAAAAAAAAAAACTAAAATTGGTACAAAGCAATGATGACAGAACAGGAGCTATTTTTCACTTTGTTGTACTTGCCATAATTTCAAATACAGCCATCGAAACCAGTGACAAAGAGTATTTAAATATATTTTAAAAAAATATTGGTGCTGTCAATCATTTTAAAATGCTAATTTTGCAAGTTTGCAAATAATGCAAGTTTTATACATTTGTGTGTGAAACTTGTAGGAGAATGTTACTTTGGTTGTTTACAGTATAGATTGTTTTTAAAAGAGTTTTTAATAAACAATGTAAATGCTAAATTATATGTTTAATATGAGTAAAATGAATACATCTCTGGTTTGGTGTCGTTGAATTAGGGACACATAAGAAAAGCAAAGGTTGTTAAAAAGAAAAACGTAGAATATGCCTACAAGTTTTGTAGTGGAACATTTTTCAAACAATTGGCTAGTGAACAGAAGCATTTTTGTCTACTCTTCTTCCAAGCAATGTGTGAAGCATTAGGCATTTTCTGGAGTTAGTCTGCCACCTAGTGGCCCAGTATGAGAGATGCTTAAGTTATGACATCACCAAGCAAAAGTGGATAAAGGTCATTGCAGTAGAAGAGAATGGTAACCAAAACATGGCTAGGCGTGTACACAGATAACTTGAGAGCACTGGATGTTGCACATATCTGCGTAGAGTTGGGTTTAGCTTTCATGAGAGCAGTCCTAACATATTTGTCAAAGGAAGCAAGAGGAGAGACGCCCATCGGAAGGGTGCCTTTCTCTGTTCCTTAGTGGGTATAAATAGTCACTTCCTCTCAGGCAATTCCATCGGCAGCTCTGTCTGGGTGGAGGCACTTGCAGTTGGACAGAGGGGTCAGAAAGCTTCAAAGAGACCTAGAGTTCAGCCTGAACGTCTTGATGACAGGCCACTCACCCTCAGAGCCCTTACAATGCTCACAATGGAGTTCACTTCCTGTGTGCGTTACAAAGCTCCCATATCCACTTCAAAATCTAGCCACAAAGTCCAGGAAGTACATACTTTACATACGGTTTGCACAATGTATATACGTTTATAATGATCAGGGCCATGCACCTTTCAAAACTGAATTAAGGATGCAAAAATGTTGGCTTGAAAGTGTAAAAAAATGGTTTAAGTCTTGAAGATTGAAGGTTTTATATACCTTAAAGATGGACAGACAGACAGATAGATAGACAGATAGATAGATAGATAGATAGATAGATTCTTCATTTCTGAACTTTGCACAACCCCGATAATGCTAAAAAGCCATTTGTATGCAAAGATTTTAAGTAAAAGTAACACTACTGCCAACAAGTGAACCCAATCAGTACCCTTAAGTTAAGTGATTGCTACCTGCTCCAGTGATTGTAGTTCCAGTGAATTTCAAAGTGCTCAGTTGCAATTTCAGGTCTACTGCAACTCAAAAAGGAGAACATCTCAACAACTTTATAAATATGTTTTTCTCCTCCATAGTGGAGCCGTAGTGAGCTGTGGCGTTCCTGAGCCAGAGAGCGCAAACATCCCACTCCCGGCCTCGGGCTGGGCTCCAGCTGAGAGTGTAGGATGTTTACACTCCCTGAAGCTCATATGGGTTCCCAAGTCAGGCTGGGATGGAGCGATCTGGCAATTCCTTCATTGCAAAGAATTCTTGACCAAAGTATACCTGAATATTGCGTTTCGTCAATGCAAATACAAGCACTATGCTTAAGCAGGGTTATTATAGTTTTCAGTTTAGTTTCTATTTCTATTTTCTTTTTTTAATTTATCTACTTTACTTTTATTTCTGTCTTTTCAGTAAATTTTTGTTTTTATTTAGTTTCATTATTATTTTAAGAGTTTACAAATACAAAGTTCGGGCATGAAACTCTAGATGGTGCTGGCTGATATGTCCTTAACTCATTTGGTAGCGATCACATCATTATCTACATAGCGCAGCTGATTGGTTGCTGTGGTATCAGCGGCCAATGAGCTTGCTGCTCAATCATTCAAATACTTGCCATTGTTTGCTGTTAGCAGTCTGCAGTGCGCTTTCAGAAACCCTCCACCTTCCCCAGCTCCACCTGTATAGATCTGCTACAGGGTTTATTTCATGTTATATGTGCAGCAGCACAGGGCCGTCGCCAGAACATATAGAATGGGGGGGTATTCGGTTTTCACAGGGGGGCACACATTTTTATAATCTGAGAAACAGATGTTCGCCAAAATAATAACGTCCCATATTTATTATTAATGAAATAGACTTCTATATCTAAAGAAATAGACTTCTATAAAGAAATAAAGTTCTATATTACCACAAAAACACAAGATAGTTGATCCATAATCCCCTTTGCATTATGGCAATATACTTTGCAAACACAAGGCACAAAAGCTTTTCAATTCCTCGAACAACACAATAATAAAAACGATACATACCAAATAGCAATAAAAATATTATTGATTTGTAACAAAGACTTTGAGTGTACTCACCATTAAAATAGTTGAAGGCGGCGGGTCTCTGAGTGATACTAGTCATTTATAAATAAGGCCTAATTATGTTTCAAGTTCCGCTTTGTGTAATAATGCGTTAAATATGAATTTTCTGATCATAGGCGGAGGGTGAACCAACTCCAGGGTAAGGAGATGTGATTCCCATTTAAAAACACATTAAAACAGATTTCCTTAAATAGTTTTAACTTACTTGACACAGCACAACTTACATATCCCAACATAAACACTGCTGATAAATTATTTGTTAATAAAGTGTTTACGTTCACAAACCACTGTTAATTTTAACAGATTACGCACGCGGGATTTGGCAGAGAGTGCGCAAAAGTCCCTTTATAATCACTAAAAATCTCACTTATCTTAGTTCATTGCAATCTCAAGAAGTTCTGTAACAATAAATTAAACTGACTGCATAATTACATAACAATTTACATAATTGTTTGTTATAATGAGGGAATATTTGCCAGCGTCCACAACTCAGAATCCACTCACCGCTCAAAATGAGTTTTTGTTCAGTGCTAAGTTGCACCTCTGATTGGTCATTGCTTTCTAGAAATCAACAGATTTGTTCGTGATTGGCTACACTGCTCAACGCTGCAAGAACACGTTGTAAAGCCTTGTCGTTCTTCAGAGCACAAACACGCACTGGATCGTTTGCCAAATATGTTTCGCCAATATGCTAATATTAACTGCACCTACACCAGTAGTTATGTGCAGTTTTTCCTTCTAAAAGCAATCAGAAGCAGCAGCGGGTAGTGGTTTGAGTGAGAAAATAGTCCATGGCCGGCCTTACACACACTCCGCCTAATTTCTATTTCTGAAGATAATGTGTTATTTAAAATTACCGTTGTAGAGATAGTGTTCCTATGAGCTAAATTCTGCTGAAGACATTTCGTTATGGAATATGTGAATGGCCAGATTATTTACTTGTAAACTTATTTACTTGTTATTTTAGTTTTTTTTAATTGAACTTTTAGGGCTGCCAAAGTTAATGTGCTAACTGGCATAATTTTAAAGCGTTAAATATCTCAGCAGTCTGGTGTTATTACTCATTATGCACATGTATCAAAAACAAAAATTTGTGACCATATTTTTATTTTGTATTTTAGTTTTTTCCAGTTATGTTAGTTATTTTAATTTGAGTTATTTTAGTTTTCTTCTCTTTTCTTGTTTAATTGCTAATAAATAAAAACGTCTGCAAAATTAATAAATGTATATGTTTTAGTTCTCATTAATGATAAAGCTGTGCATGTACAACATAAACTGTTTTAAAAAGAGAACCACGAGTTAAATTCATAGAATATCAAAGGAAATGAGATCATTGCCAATGAATGAGGAGCGGTAGATGAGAGTATGTCACTGCCGTGCCTTTCAGGAATCTGGACATGCCAGACATTAGTCTTTGAGATAATCTAACCGCTCTATTAATAGAGACACATTCCTCACCCTGCAGCCTACTCTTAGGGTAGAGGAACTGCGGGGAGAGTTTGTTTGTGCAAGTAAATAGAATGTGAGGGGTCCGGAGTCGATGTCCCAAGGGACAGAGGAGAGGCGGAGACACTGGACGCTCTCACGGACCAGCGTCATCCGAGGAGCCTCTGCATCGCTCCTGGCCCCTGTCCAGGATCCCTAGCCCACCCTCCCGAAAGCAGCAACCCCTCCTCCCTCCTGAGGATGTGGCCGCTCCCAGCCCCTCTGAACTGGCTTGAATGGGAGCTTTTCACATTCTTCAGTCCCCTTTTCTCTTATTGGACAAGAAGGCTCTCTTTCTGCCCCCTCTCTCTATGTCTTCACTGAATCTTCTGGGAAAAGTCATCAGACTTGGTGCCAGCCTATGGGCATAAAGAGGGGTGGAGGACAAGAAACACACAGAGAAAGAGTGATTGAGTTTACCAGGAAGGGGAATAAGAGGGGACAGAGCGATTAAACTGGTGGGGCTGGAAAAAGACAAGAATGATTTTATAAAAGGCTTAGTGAATGCAGGCACGCAAAGCTGAAAGACTGCAACATAGACGCTATTGTAATAAGTAAATGTACAGTGTTCTTCCATTTTTTGTTCTAAAGCAGTTTTTCTCACAAAATATTTACATTCTAGCATTCTAGTTAGTGACTGTGGCCTTCTGGAATGCATTAGACATGATTTGGAAGCAAAAACTTATGACAGTCTGTCACTTTAACAATGGTAGCCTACATTTAACAGAAACTTTGCATCATTTTTGATAAATTGTTTAAATATCTTAAACTAAGAAAGATATTTTTAAGTATTAATTTGCCAATCTTTGTGTCTTTGCCCAGCATTTTAGTGGCAAATATAAATACAAAATACCCATTTACATCTTATTCAGCAATTCAGCACAGTTTATCACTACCCCATTTTTACTGAAGAACAAGGTACTTTGTAAATATTCAACTATAAACACTGTTAGACACTATAAAGGAGTGGTTCTCAACTCTGGTCCTGGCGCCCCACCGCTCTGCACATTTTGTATGTCTCTCTTATCTAACAAACCTGATTCAGATCATCAGCTTTTTAGGAGAGAGTTAAGTGTGTCAGATAAGAGAGACATATAAAATGACTGAGTTGAGAACCACCACTATAAAGAAACAATAAGAGGAAGATAAGAATGTCATTTTAGAATGACATTAAGTTTTATTTATTTATTTTTTAATTATTGTATTTTACTTTATCACATTAAAGGTGTCCCTGAGGACTGTCTCACCCCTAGGACAGGGTGTCTGCAGGGTCAACCTAAGAGAGCTGTCCAGAGTGCTGAATCTGGGTGCTCATTAAATCTGTCATTTTGATTAAGTGATAGCAAACTAAAGCAAGAAACCCTTGATAACATATGAGCAAAATGTCATAGACCAGTAAAATCAAGCCTTCAACCCTGCTCCTGGGGACCCACTTGCTGTGTCCCAATTCAGAGGCTGCATCCTTCGAAGGATGCAGACTTCAAAGGCCACACCTTCGAAGTCTGCTAAGGTCAAACCAAGCGTTGTTAAATGGGATGGTCTAGCCTATGGAGGATTGTTCTTCTCGCCTAACAACTGTGATAGCTGCCATTGACGAGTGGCAGTAACTTTTGTACTGGACTTTTTTTAAAGTTATATTTAACTGTCTGAAAACAAAACAGGGTTCACAACTGTCTAAATATGTTCACCTTGGTCTATTTATGCACATAATAAAGATGATAAACTATACAAAATAGCATCTTAGTAAGATATAAGTCAGCATTTGAAGCGTTTTAAAGTTTTTATTTTTACATTTGCATTCAAATTGAAACCCAATACTTGCATTTAAAAGTGTAATCCAGCAATTTATCTCAAAAAAATCCTGTTGTCACTGGCGCGCATTGAATTTTGGGGTAGGCTAGGCTGCAAAGGATCCATCTATTGTATTCTTCATTACCTGGGAAATGAAGGATGGATTTCGAGGCCACATTTGAAGGAGCCTTCAAATTGGGACAGCCTTCGTCATGCCACTGTGACGCAATCGGCCTTCGAATACGACCTTCAAACGTTGCAGCCTCTGAATTGGGACACAGCTACTGTCCTGCAGAGTTCAGCTCCAACCCTAATCACACCTGAACCAGCTATCAGTTTTCCATCACAAAAGAAGAAAATCACACAAAATGCAAGTTTTGGGTGCTTGTTATCCATATACAGCACCTGCTGCAGTATTTTTGCAGTAAAAACAGCAGGACGTTCTAAAACACTTAATGTGAAAAACACTTTAAAGTCCCTTTAATATACTAAAACACTTTTATTAAAAGATCAAATTTAGTATAAAAATTATTGAAAATGCATACTAAATACAGGCAAGCAGATGAGCCCAGAATAAGAATGCAACTTGCTAAATGGTTAAGCGGTTTCTTTATAATGTTTTTTTTGGAAAACGCTCAACGAGAAACTGTGCATTGTGTTTATATTCTGGGTTCATCTGCTTGCGTGTACATAGTATACATCATTAATAAGGTGTATACTAAATTTGGTCTTTTAATATCAGTCTACTTAGCACAAACCTTGTAAAAATGACTGTCAATGGAGCAAAGCCTTGTTTTGCCCTCCTGGTGGGTGTTCCTTTAAGGGTTTGACGTCACGTGAAAACTATGAATAACTGCCATAAACTTTTGTTCCTTTTCACATGTGTTATGATTATAGGGGCAGACTGTCGATTGATAAAGACTTATTTTGCACTGTTTCTTGCACAATACTATGTTATGACCTCAAAACACTCAAAATTTTGATGTTTGCATTACACAACCAGCTCCATATGTACGACTTTTCTGATGAAGTAAACTTACTAAAATGGCATGGTTGCATCAGAAAATGCATTTTTATCTCACATTAGCTTTTAACATGATCAGAAATGTCACCACAGGCATGTATGAGCCTGGGTTGTTTTTTACATTTACAGTGTTAACAGAAGAGTAAATTTACTCCATTGAAATACATCATAAAGACTAGTCAAAACTACTACACTCCAAACATGGTTCACAATACTAAAAATATAGGTCTCAACTTGAATAATGCATCTGTAGTGATATTAATGTTTAAGATAAGCATTTAGCAGTGTTGTCCGATATTTTGCAAAGCTTGTAGTCTGAATATAAGAAGTGGTCAAACAAAGAGCAAAATCCTAAATATTAGACAGTGTTAATGTATCAATTGGTTCAGTGAATGGACTTTGTAAGCTTGAAAGTTTTCACTTTGCTGACCCAAAGCTGTTCTTCAGGATCACATTTCTGTGCTTTTCATCGCTCGCCCTGTGGGAGCCTTCTTGCAGGAGGTGGGAAAGCGAGAGTCCTCTGCTCTCTGTATCTGTGATACAGGCCTTTGAAACTCTGAGAAGGAGTGACCCAGAGCAGGGGCAGCTCAGCTAATCTAGGTCTTAGCGCTCCGCAGGTGTTGGGGCTGAATGTGTTTTACATGACTGAATGTGTTAATCTGACACAAATGGCAACCCTTGGCTTCTGATGTTGACATTCAGCCTCTGGAGACAGTGCTCGCTCTCGCCAGAGCCCATGAAGCAGACCCTCAGCCTGATTCGCTCTCAAACCACTGTTTGCTCTTTACATGCCACAGAGGGATCCATTTCAGCCTGTCTCAGTTCACAGAGCTACGCTATTGCAGCTGCTGTGATCGAAAGCAACATGGCTGAAACAGTCAGCTGTTGATGCAGTTCACTGTTTTGTGTATATGATAAAAAACACAGGAAGGTGTTTACTGTCAGAAGTCGCTTAGTGTCACGTACCTCACGTGACTTGTGGCATAAATGGCCATAAGTCTGGTGAAGAACTGGTGAAGAACTATGCAGTTTGATATATATATATATATATATATATATATATATATATATATATTCTGCAATTTACATTGTACAGTTTCTTTTAATAAACTTTGCAACCCATAATAAATTAACCTAAAAAGCCAAATGTTCTTTACCAGCATCAAATCACACAGGCAGTTACACACGACTTAAAATAATCACATTTTGGCAAGGATAATATATATTTCTGCTTATAAAAAGTTTTCTTTGTACTAATTAAATGCCTTAAACAAATATCTTTAAAATATATATTAAAAATAAATAAATAAATAAATCCCGGGTGACTGATATAAATAAAATTCTCCATTCCAAATCTTACAAGTTGTTGGCCTAGTGAATGGACATTAAGTGGCTCTTCAGAGAGTGGGACTAGAAGTAATTGGACCTCAACAATCTGAACATTAAAATCAGATGGTTTGCTCCAGTGGGTGTGTCCATGTTCTCCTGCTGCAGGTTTCCGGGTGAGAGTAACAGCAGTTGGCTGCTGCAAACATCCGACTGAAAGCTCCATCTTAAGCACCAGCTTCCAGTCAAGGATGTTTACAGTAGCCCGTACTGCCAGCTGTTTTTTGCCCACGCAGACGATACCTAAACCTGACACTGACTGAAACCCTAATACACTGAAATTTGTACCATTGCTGATACAAAAACTTGACAAGCACAGATAAAAACTTTGATTTACTTTATGAGACTGTGGACTTCAGAGGCCTACACTCCTACCTCTGTGTCCATGGAGAGACAGTCATTCTGGCAAGGTTTGGCCCACCTTGTGACACCATGAGGGCTGGTAACCATGACAGAAGAGAAATGTCATATTTACATTGAAAACATTGGAAACTCAGCGGCTGCCGTTTGTTTTGCCATGACTCTCCCACAAAGAGCCAATCTGATGAAGCTTCACATGCAACATATCCCTGCTGACTGCAAACATCTCCTAAACACAAACACTAGAGCAGCTTCCTGCCAACCCCCTCCAATCACAAAACGTCCATCTCTGTTTACTCTTTAAACGAAGCTGTAAGGACCCCTGTGTTGTGAGGGCTGAGATGGCAGATTTCCTCAAGACCGTCTCAACTCCCTTCAGAACTAGACTCAAGTTTGCAGCTCTGAGAGTATTTACCTCTGTAAGCCCATTAAACATGGAACGCCAACTTAAAACTTAAAATCAATAAATCAGCATCATTTTCTGTCATCGGGTGTACTTTCCTATCAATGTTTCCACTCAACTGGCCTCTAAAATTGGAAATGTGTGTAAGTGAGAATAGCTGCGTGTCTACTTTGACAAAGTGACAAAGGGAATTTGGAATGAGTCTCTTCTCTCTCTCATGCTTCTTTTCTCTGGAAGGAATCGATTTCTGCAGAAAGTCCTATGTATATGCATTCAGAAACTATTTTTCAGTTAGGAAAATGTTTTAAGATATTCATTGATTTACTAAATGTGTTGCATCATTCATTGACATTTAGAAAATCTGTTTACCTGTTTCTGTATCTTTTACTATATATATATATATATATATATATGTATAACAAATAATTTATATATGTGTGTGTGTGTGTGTGTGTGTGACTTTTACTGATTATATTTATATTTTTCTACTTTTTTAACATGAAGTAAACTGATAAATGGCACAATTTTGCTGCGTAGCACCAAAGTGAATTTAATATTTGTGTGTTGTTTGTATAAATTATTAAACTCTTTACAAAATAGCCATGCATGCTTAAGTGACGTTACATTATAATCAAAATTATTATAAAAATATTTATAATGCATTTTTTTTATTATTTATATTTTTAAAAAATATTTTATTTTTCCATAATGCATATTTTTTTATCATATAGCTATTATTGTTAAAAAATATAACAACAATTAAAAAACATAGCTGTTATTGAACATAAAAAATAATTACCATTGTATCAGTTGTAGAAGCATTTTTACATGAGGTCTCAGCCTTTTGTAATCCACTATTGAGGCCTACATTTTACCCTCCAGCTTGTGTCTTAACTGTATTATCTGTCTAATAAACAATTCTGGCTGAATGGAGTAGGACCAGACTATATAAAAACCTTCCATTTTTTGGAGCAGTACATGTACCCTGCCTACAAAAGCTAAAATATGCATATACAGATTTGTGTGTATAAATTCAATTTGTTGCATTCATCCCCATGACATCCTGTCCACACAGCAGCAGTCACTAGCATTGCTGTAAGATAAATAACAGGTTGCTAATGGGACGTGGCTCAAAGTGTGTGTGTGCTACTGCGCTTAACAGTGTGTTGAGACTGTGCACAGGGTCTGATCTGCAGTGCACTAGAAGTGCACGATTCTGGATAAATTGAGCCTCACGATTTTTTGTTTCAAATAGAAATCACGATTCTCCAATGATTCTGAATACTCAACTAAACAAAACATGTAATTTACCACAGGTTATGACAAAATTGTTAACTGCTGTCTTTTTAAAAATGTTTAATTAATTTGAATGACTTATTTTAGAGTCAGTCGTCGCCACCTAGTGGCGTAACAATGTAATGATACAATCATTATTCTGTATAGCGCCATGTTACTTTCAAAAGGTAATTTACTCTATTTTGTTGGCTACCGTAGACATTAGTGTTTATATCCAAACTATAAACTTTTATCCCAGTACTTCTGTAATAAATTGAATATTTGTAACACAGAAATACTGTGTGGTTGAAAATACTGTTTGTGAAACAGTCTCTGGATCAGCGGCAGCGCCAACGCAGATTTGATAGACACAGGAGAATCGATGTCATTTAGGAATAAGATCACATGGGTGTCTGAATTGAGATCGCGATCTTTTCAGGATTGATCATGCAGCTCTACAGTGCACTGACTCTGGTGAAACTCCCAGGGTCCCATATCCCTCCCAGTGTTCAGGTCACGGCGGGAACAAAGCAAACTTTATCAGACCACAGCAATCCCACATTCCTCAGATTCTTAGCACTTGGCAACCGCATAGCATGTAGTAAGGCAGAGACGTAGGGAGAGGGAATTGGGGGAAGGGGTGGAGAGCAAGGAAGGAGAGCGAGACTAAATGAAAAAAGGAAGGGATCTGGCTGTGAGTCCGAAGACACACGGCCTCCACCCAAACAAGGCCTCTGATCACATCGTTATTGGCTATGGTACTGTTCACCCTGGTTTTACAGTTATATTACCATTAGCTTTGTTCTAGTTTTTAATGGGGCACAAGCAGCAGTCTTGGTTTATTTGATGCCCACAGAAATATAAAAAGTCCCCTAAGTTGTCAAATATTTGGAACATATTAAAAAATAGTCACGACCCCTTTAAATAGTCCAAATATATATATATATATAGTTGATGAGAGGAGGCTTGGTCGACTAAATTTTAATTAGCCGATAAGTCACAGAAAAAAAAAACTCCACAGGAATTGGAAACAGAGAAAATCCAAAGTAGACAAACTCATGTTCTTTTTTCATAATATGAGAAGACTGAGATCGGAGGAAAAAAATCGTGACGCGAGTCAGGTATAGCCTAATTGTCCATATAGTTGTTTATGTGTTTATATGTTTCAGATGCTGCTATATATTTTATTTATTAGTTTTTATATAGTAGTTTTTGTATAGTAGTATGTTTATTTTGTTTGTTTCTTTTCATTCGATGTTAAGGCTACTTGTCCGTTCAGTCATTTACGATAATAACTCTTTACATAATGCACAGGAAAAACGTTTCGAGTGACATGAGGGTGGGTGGATGATGTCATACATTTCAGTTTAAAGCTAATGATTGGCGGAATGAGCAACATGATTGGACTAACCAATTTTAGACATGTAAATGAGATTTATGCCACAGCATTTTACACTTTTTAACTTTAAATAGTCAATTAACATACTTATCACAGGTACAAATACAATCAATTATTTTTCTTAAGTTCCAAACTCAGCACCGGGACTTCTGACTGCTGTTATAAATTGAATCTGTCTGGTGAGTTTGCCTATATGATGCCATATTATGCTACTAACACAAACACAATACATCCCCAGACAAGGAAAAGTCACAGCAAGGTCACAAAGATCAGATCAATATATGTACAAAAATGTCACATTCAGCTACCTCTTCATCTTTTCTCTTTCTGTCCGAGAGCTCAATAAAACAGAACCTTCTCAAATAAAGCTCAATACATTAGTCCTGATGGCTGGGATTTTCTGATCGCCCTGTTCTCCCTGATACTGTGAAAATACCACCCTTGTGAGCGGCACTCTGATTTCCCCTAGATCAAGGGCCTCATCAAAGCATTCCTTCCCTAATGCTGACTTAAACTGCATTTCTCATGATGGCAAATGCCCTATGGGACAAACTCAGATGAGGTTAGGCCAATGTCTAGAATCCTACTCTGACTTTAACAGTAACCACAACTTGTTACCTATTCCACACATTTGTCAAGTCAGTCTGATTCAGAGGGCATTCGTTATGCATTTGTTCTTTAAATAATTGAATTAAGTCTACACTAACAAATAAAAATATAGCTATGGATAAAAACTACAGAGACTACGGAAACTACAGTGTTTCCTATAGTTTAAACGCAAAAAGAAAAAAAATTGTCCCATTTCTATTTTAATGGAATGCACTTGAGATGTGAGAAAACATATTGATTTTTTTACCTGTTTCACACAGAATCACTTGTTTCCATTCACTGGCATTGCTTTAACTTTCTCTCTCCTTTATTTTTTTTTCCAGGAACCCAAAACTGCCTGAAGGAGATTTAGATGAGCGAAGGCCTCTCTGACCTTGGTGAAGGTCACACTCCTTTGCACTCAACGGGCAGTTAAACACAGCTTGCTGATTCCAGGCACGAAACTCACAGCAAGAGAACAAGTCATCTGTGTCACCAGAACACTGATTAACAGAAAACACTAAGTTTGCTAACTCTCAGAGGTCGACAGGAAGTCATGCCACCCGACACTCTACCGGCTGCTTTGCGTCACTGAATTAGAAATGATAAAAGAAACACGAAATGAAGACGAAAAAGACTTACTTAACATGTTAAATGCAATAATGAAGGGTTTAATGAATGGGTCTCGACACATTGTCCTCCTATGGCTCATGCCAACGCACCCAACTACAATGCCAACGCAGCGCATGAGGCTGAGGGACACAAAATCTGATTTTCAAATCATCTTTGTGCACTAATGAAAGAGCAAGGTTACTAAATATTGTGCCAAAGTTTGAAACTTTGTTATAATTATCATTATAGTTAGTTATCATCCTTGGTTCATTATAATTCACATCACAACTGTAACAATTAACGACAAAGTGGAACAATATGGAATCACTTTCAAAATGTTTTGTTTTTTTTTCCAGCTGAACGATAAAAACACTGACAGAAAATCAGAATCCATAAGCATTGTTGTGGACGCTAATATAGCTATTATCGTTTTTGGTGTGAATAGGTCTTAAATGTAACAGCACACATGACAAAAAAAAAAAAAAAAAAAAAATCTAATTGATTTTTAATTCATCGAAATTAAATTTAATGAACTGCTTTGGATAAAGGCGGCTAACTACTTTTTGCATTTAAAGTATTTCCACAAATCTATTTAAATACAAAAATTAATACCATTTCATTTATAATTTATTACATGTTTCAAATGTGCTGATATAACTCCACTTCTGTGTTCATGGCATTCCCGAGCAGATTTACCTGTAACGTTAGCTCTTTCTTTCTTTGAAAGCTATGTGTTTTTTCTTTCTAATAGACCTTAGTCAGTGTAGTGGAATATTTATTTTTTTAAAGGATAAAAACGAGGCTGTAAGGAATAGACGTACAGTGTATTTAATGGATTTGTACTGTAGTTTAACAACATGTCAGTTGTTCAGCTGACGGCACATCTTTCCAAAGAAACTTTCAGTAGACAAAAAGTAATCTAGTAGCCTACTTTGTAGTCTATCCCCCACATCATTAAATTCAATATGGCGTCTGCCCTGACTAAAGTCTATGGAAGCGGAGTTTTGTGATTTTACCTGAACAGAGCAGCAGTTGTTGAAGGTGAGAGTCGATGTTTTCTCGCGCTCACTGATCTCTCTAAGCGGGTTTCTATCACTACTAAGCAGAAAATGGAAAACCCGGACAAAGAGCCTCTGACCGAGAGGGCAAATATCTCACTCCGCTCCACTCATACAAACCGCTCCAGGACGGCTTTTACTGTTTGAGTTGATTGCTAACACAAAAGCTTGATTGGCAGAGAAGACATATGTAGAAACCGGGAAATTATAATATGAATTACTTGGCATTGTATCTTAATTACTGAAACACTGCTTGTAGTATTGGTAATCAGCACAAGTGTGATTACCTGCGGCATGGTGCTTACGGACGGAAGAAGAGTGTTGAAATTTATCTCCTGTCCATATCATATTGCTCAAATATATTAAATCGATTAAGTGCATATATTGTAGCTTACTTTTCATAACTTTTTGTCATAACGGAGCCATTTCCTGGACAGTGGACACAGCTATGCAGACTTGCACTGCCTGCTCTATGTAGTATTTCTTTTTAAAATAAATCTACAATACAAACACTTAACGCAGCATATGAACTGACAACTCACCGAAGTTACAGTCAGAATGTCTGTATTTACTAAGAAAGATCCGTCCAATGAACTTTCTTTCACAAACTTCTTCGCAGATGTCCGTCCGTTACTTTTCCTCCAGCGCTGACAGCAAAAATGCCTAGTGAGAAACTGTATAAATGTCCAGAAAGGATGTCAACCCCACTCCGCGTTCTTCGTCTTCTTAATGAATTTATCATGTCTTCAACTTCACGAAAACCCGTCCTCAAGTCATTTAAAGGTTCTTGGCCAAAGCAGACATGTACAATGTATTTGCATAAGCTGTTGGGAACCGCCACAAGTGCGTAATTACGTAATTACCGCACGCGACGCGACAAAAATAGAAATCGACCGTTATAATATTGTAGTGGTTTCGTTTAAGTTTTGTAGCGTCGCGTCGCTCTTTTACAATGTAGACACGGCGTTAGAGTCTATAATAAAGCTTTGTAAGATGGCAACTGTAAGAAAAGGGGCTGCTTGACTTCTTCGTCCGAGCGCACTGTAAAGCTGTCACCCACTCCGGGCAATCTGTCACTCCTGACTTTTTCTATGCGGATTCCTTCACTTAGGCCCGCCCTTTTCTGTCATCGCTGTCGAGTGCTGACCAATCAGCAGTCGAAGCGCTCTCATCCATGATGGTGCCAGCTTTTACATTCACTGAATGACCTCTTGACCGCAGTACTTTTCAGTTTTCTTAGTTTATTTTATTTTCCTCCATATCCATTTGAATATTTTTGTTTAATACAAATCTGCAGTATTATGAATGGATTTACATAAGTTAATTTAAAATCGACGCATTACTACTGATTCTGTACCAAACCCTATGCTTGAATAATTTTATTTCTTTTTTTTCTTTTTTAAATCTCTCTGGATATCTGTTGGCTTTTTTTTTTCATCAGTGTATTGAATACACTGATATAATCAAAATCAAATCAATGGATTGTATATATTTACAATCAAAATTACTCAAAAACTCAGCATGCCATCCAAAATGCTTGGAAGGTTTTTGTTTAAATTTAAAATACACTTTATCTTGGGTTTTGAGACAAATCCATCCCTTTATTCTGGAGGGACTGTGAGTAAGTAGACCAAATTTCAGTGAAAAACATAGAAAATAAGGTCTCTGCAACAACTTAGGTTAAGTGACTTGATATAAAATATTGTGCCATTAACTCGCGGTCGTCTTTATTTAAAAGTAACATGGCACCATGCACCACGAAGGTCACTGACCTCGAGGTAAATGCTGCTCTCTTACACTATTTTTATAGGAGATTCAAACTTTAAATCTGAACATAAACACTGCATTTTTATGTACAACTTGAAATTTATATTATATATATACTTAATATAATTATTTTTTAATGTATTTATGTTTCTGCCCATTTAAGAGTTAATAAGACACAAAAGGACAGAGGTCATGACTTGTCGGTCGTGTCTTTGAGAGGACAAAAGTTGATGTTGTTTTGCATGCTCCCATGTGGAATATTTTGAACACAAACTGACCGCCGAGGGCAGAAAAACTGGTTTTTAGGTTTTAGATCATTGAGAAGACAATTCACAGTTTGAACTTGCAAGCTGGCCTATGTGTTGACATAATAAGCAGGAGCTTGTGTACTCAAACTGTCATAAGGGCCACGTCACCTCTCCTATACTGTACATGAAAACAACAGAACTGATGTTATCTGTATCAGGGCTGTCATTTAAAATAGCACATAAGTGACCCACACCAACAAAATTTTTTTTTAGCATGTTTTTACCTTCCGAAAGAATCAGTATAAATCGGTATATGATGATACCAACACACCATTTAAAACATGTTACAAAGTTTCTTCTGGCACAAACTTACAAAATATAGATGATTATGATAAATTGCTGCATTGTTTATTTACATGTCAAGATTATCTATAGGTTAAAAATATTTTGTGCTGATTTAATAAGCTGCTTTCTCTTTAAGTCTTGAGGATAAAAAAAAAAAAAAAAAAAAAATCACGATTTCTGTTCTTCAAAATCAGTCTGGTAAGTCCACCAAGACATTCTGACTTTCTCAGGTGACATTTACAGTACATGTAAAACATTTTTATCTATAATGTTTTGCAGTTTTGTAATATTACATTTAAACTGCGCCTTAACACACACTTGACTCCAAAGAACATAATTTATCTCCATCTAGTGGAGAACATACAGTACTACCACTTAGGACATTTACAGTCCTCAAAAAGGAGTATTATAATACAGATTTGTTTTCTTTTCAATCAATCTGTGTAAGACTTACAGTGCTTTACTGTTTGGTGTAAAGACAATCAACTTTAAAGTGCTTAATGGATGCACAATATAACTGCCGTGTATTTACACTAACAGTGATTTGCATATTTCCCTTTCTATTCAATACTGATTGTAAAAATATAATCAACAAAAAATGTTTAAGACTTTGTGTGTGTTCATTATGTGTCCTCTTGTACAGGCTCAACAAAGTCTTCACCATGGTACAGCCCAAAGTGGAGTTCACCCTGCTGAGCAGCAGCCCATGACATCTGTAAACTGCTGAAGCGAGCTGCCCAGGTTCCTTTGGGATCTACCACCACCACCCCACCGAGACCCTCCACCCGCTCCTTCATATACGCAAGAGCCAGGTCACTTGCCTCCTCTGGGGTCTTCCCTAAGGAAAATAGAAGAACACACAATTACCTATATTATCAAGGTATTATCATCCCAGACCTCTCTGCCAGTTGTAGGTGACCATGAAGTGCATGATAAGTGCATGGTTTAAATGCTGTGGAATGGATCTCAGGTGAGACCAAATAAATCTTATCAACACCCTGCCCATATCAACACACATATAGGTGAGTTCAGCAAAAACTCTTGCCATTGTGTTTCCACATGCACAGGGCAAAAGCATGCACACAAATCACCTCAACAGAAAACTAACTAACACTACAGAAAATACCGGCTGGGTAATGAGATATGAAATGTACTTTTGGGGATGTACAAACAAGTTAATCTTCACTTTACTGTTCAGACAGCTTCCATGTGTCTACTCATTGCAAATGGTGCTGGAGGTGGTTTTATGAAACACATTGTAAAAGACTGGCTCAAATTGTTTTTGCTCAGACCTATGAAGTGAGCAATGTTTACCTAAACAGACTTGAGGTCAAGCATCTTAATGAGGCCCTCGATCTCAGTTAATGTGTAGCTGAAGTAATTCAAGCTGTTTATTCACAGACTAAAATGCTGCTAGGAATCAGTCTCACAGCTATTCATGAACACATGTGAACCGGCCATTTGGGCTCAGGTCAATATACCTGTTGCTTATAAATCAGTACTACAATGCAGATTGAGTTATGGTCCAAGATGTGACATTTATAGATGCCATGTAGTAATAATACTAAAACTACTGATTACAAGTGCACAGTACACGGGAAGAGAGATATCAGTTGGTTTAACTTGTCTTTATACATTTCGATAATTATGTCTAGCATAATGTACTATAGGACGGGAATTACAGCAAAATAAACCCTGACAGGTTAATTTTGACCCCATCGTTATGCAAAGCTCTTACCTTGTGCTCAGTTATGTATTGTTAATCTGTAGTTCCAGTTACTTTTTCTAGTTTTAATTTAAACTAGTTTTAAAAAAAATATTAATAATTAATAATTAATATTATATAAAAAAATATTTGGCTGCTTAATACAACTGACCAATCAGAATCAAGTATTACAGAGAGTGAAAAGTATAATATTCAGAGTTAAAATAAATACTGTGTAATAACTCTGGTAATTTGGTTTGCTAAAAGTGAGAAAAAGACCCCAAAGCTTTGTTTATGCTAAATAAGTTGTGCTGATCTTGTAACACATGCCTTGCTCCATGTGGAAGAGAATGAGTCTGGACAGCGTGACCTTCATAATGGCTTCCCCATGGCCTGTGGGTGAGACAGCCCCAATCTTGTTATCTGCATAGCCCCCACATCCTGAGAATCAGAGATAGAAACAAAAATCCTGAGAGAGATCTTTCCTATACACACACACTCAGCAAACCTGTTGCTCCAGATAACCGTCCACCTATTTAAGGCAAACCCTGATAATATTCACTGCACAACAGAGAATAAAGCATTTGTCTTTTTTCATTTTTGCTTATTTACTTATTAAGCAGACAATACCAGCTCTTTTTCTATCATTAACTAGTGTGTGTGTGTGTGTGTGTGTGTGTGTGTGTGTGTGTGATTCCCACAGGTTAGTGTGTCCTGAGAGAATGTATGTGGAGGGTGCTGTGCTGAGCTGGGGATTAAATCTGTGGTTTGAATATTAACTCAGTAGGCAACAAGCTCTCATGAGCAGCTGAAACACACATTACTGCATGTCCAAAGGTCAAAGTTCAATCCCCATCACACCAGCTGCTTAAGTTTAGTCAAATTAAAGGTGTAATTTTTCAACATTAAAATACATTCTTCTATTTCAGCTTAATACACAGAAACAGCAATGAGTAAGCCATTTGTAGGCTGACTCCTCCAAAATTAATTGTAAACACTGGAGCTCTGTGGTGCAAATTAAATCAAGACCCTTTACATAGCAGGTTTGGATTTACCAACACACGGCGTGTCTCCCACACGTCCCTCCATTTTATTTATCATTCCACCAGTGGATGTAGCACAAGCAATGTTTCCGTCTATGTCCACAGCAACTGCACCTACTGTTCCCATCTTGCCCCTGAAACACACACACAAAAAATAGCTTTAAAAAACAAACACAAACAAAATGGCTTGCTTATTGTGGTAGCAAAGGAATAGCTAAAGAAAGAAAGAAAGAAAGATTGAACGAAGGAACGAACGACTGCAGTTGCTACTGATAATACATACATGGCATGCTACTGCTGTACAATATAGAATATGTGAATTACCCGTAGCAGATCTAAACAGGTGGAAGGTTTCTGAAAGTTCGCTGCAAACTGCTAAAGCAAATGCTGACCAAGTATTTGAAAGTTGAGCAGCAAGCTCATGGCTACTGATACAGCAGGAACAAATCAGTTGTGCCCTATGGAGAATGACTGCAAGCAGATTGAAGAGAACTCAATGCGGTACTCGCGCACTGTGATAGATCATTTCTGTTCACACACCTGAAGTGCGCACACAGAAAGCCGCCTCTCAGACAGCACGCGAGTACCGAACTGATTTCTTTTTCGCATCTTTTTGAGCAAATACACACAAAATGTCAAAATGCCCGTCTTGATGAGTATCTATGTAAAAAAGTTGGTTTTGACTTATGTTAAGTGAATGTAAACAGTTAAGAAAATATCTGATTTTTTTCAATATGAAAACGTGTTTTTACACGAATCCACGCATTGGCCCTAAAGCAGGAGTGTCCAAACTCGGTCCTGGAGTGCCACTGTCCTGTAGAGTTTTTCTCCAACCCCAATTAAACACACCTGAACCAGCTAATCAAGGTCTAATTAGGCATACTAGAAACTTCCAGGCAGGTGTGTTGAGGCAAGCTGGAGCTAAACTCTGCAGGACAGTGGCCCACCAGAACCGAGCTTAGACACCCCTGCCCTAAAGTGACAGCAGCCTCATATACCTTCTGTTAGTAATGTTAATCAAACAACAGAAGAAAAAGAGAGAATAACTCACTGCTCTTAACTAAACAACTTCTGTAGCTTTAGGTATCTGTGTGTACTTACTTTTTACAGTAATACGGTTTTCATATGCACTGTAAAGTACTGTTTATTTAATTTGCATCTTTGTTCTGTTGTATGTATTTGTGCTATTGCTTGTAATTTGTTCATTTGTTTATTTTATTACTGACTGTTTACTTGTCTTTAATGTTTAAACTTTATATTAGTTAGGCTAGTATTAGTTTTTGCTGTGTTCGTAAATTGGAATCGAGAATTGTGAAATTTCAGGCCAGTAGAAATCAGGGTTGCTGCACATTTCAAATTTAAGGCAGCATATGCCCCCTTGAGGATGAAATCTTAGAACTGCCCCTGGTGTGCCATCTGGAGTTTCATTACAGAACTTTGTATATACATTTGAAATAAATGCACAGAATATACAAAACTACTGATTTTCTTTAACAATTTTCTTTTTCAATGACCACATCTATATGTATGTACAGTATATATGTGTTTTTGTGTTGACATAATATGGATGTTAATATGGACATTACAAGCAAGCAAGTCACAGATTTGAAGCAGCATGAAGGTAAATGATGACAGAATTTTCATTTTGGACTCTGAGTGAACTATCCCTTTAACTATTGTTGCGACTCTTTTCTTAGTAGAAGTTCTAGACATTAGACATCTTATGCCAAAAACATTATGTCAGCACTTTGTACCAGTTTTCATTACATAAAAGCTTTACATTTGGCATTCCACAGGGTTGGCATCTGCCTCCAGGTTCTTCTTCCAGCGCATCTTGGCATAGTCTGTGATCAATGACTCCTCAGGCACTTCCGGTACACCCATGCTTCTGGCAAACTTAGAGGCCCCTTCAGCTGTCAGACACAAGTGGTTGGTCTCCAGAGAGAGGACAGACATCATTCACATTATTAATTTGACTATTTAAAATGCAAAGTGTTCTAAAATCATCTAATGATTGCATTCAGTGTGTACAAAAAAAAAAAACCATCTGATAGCATATAGCCTACGTAGTATTCCTTAATTATGGTGTACTGTGTATCACTTAGTTTTTTAATCTTGGTAACTGTAGATTACTCAAAACTAAATCTCCCATGGTGTTCATGTACAGTATTTTGGGAAAACAGATATATAATAAATTTTACAACAATACCTTCTCCATGACAAGCCTGGCCAGTTGCACTGGGTTAGCCACTCTTCTGACTGCTGACACAGCCCCGCTAGCTAGAGTCCTGCCATCCATCACAATTGCATCCATCTCAACCTCCCCCTTTACATTTAGCACTGACCCCCGACCTATGACATATGGGCATAACCCGAGTATTCTACTTATCCTGGATGTAGTATTAGGTATTAGACAGGAAACATATGAATTTAATTGAATATATGAGTATTATGAGTACCTGCATTGAATCTTGGGTTGTTCTCCATCAAGGTCACTGCTTCAACCACAGCATCCATGGCACTTCCACCCCTCTGGAGGATGGCATACCCAGTCCTGGCTGCCTCTTTCACACCGATAGTAGAGAGTTCAGCTCTTTCTTTAGGAATATGACCAGCACCTCCATGCACCACCACTACAGGCAGCATATCTGTCTACAAATGCAAAAATAGCAAATATATTTTTGGTATAGCACAATGAAATCAAAATTAACAAATCTTACTTTCGTTTTTTTTATGGAATATTGCAGTATTAAATATAAATGTATAAAAAGGTAAAAATATATCTGTTAATTGGTGAACCTTATGATTTTATGGTGAATTTTATTTACATAAAAGTAAAAGAAGTAACTCTAAACCATGTTTCAAGGTCTTTATGGTTGTATTTCTAATGTTTGACTCTCTTAAATGTATTGATAACAAAAATCTAGTTATACAATTATTGTAGCTTTTTAAATGTATTTTTATTTCTAATTTCCTTTTTGTTGGTATCTATTTGGATGTCTTGTTACATGTAAATATGTATTTGAATCATTCAATAAAAAATACTTTCGGTGGAACAAAAATAAAATGTAAGTTACTCCATTTACTTGTGTATTTAACTAGTGTGTAAAAGGAATACAACACTCGCAATCGTTCTGTTCACACGGAAAAAAAGGTGTTAAAATTGTACCTTTAGGGATACAACAGTTTGCCGCTGGGGCAGTACCCTTAAACGGAAATTTTTGTACCTTTTTTACTTCTAAAAGGTACATACTATTACCTTAAGCTACGTATTTGTACTCTAAGGTATGTATTTACGTACCTTTTTGGAGTAAAAAAAAAAAAAAAAAAGGTACAAAGATGTCCTTTTACTGGCCCAGTGACAAGCTGCAATTTTAACACCTTTTTTGTGTTGGTTTGAATAATATTTTTTAATCTACTATGATCGTTTGACCTAAATATGTTAAACCAGCTTCAAAATACATAATCTATTGTTCACGTTGCACAAGGCTAAACTTTGACTATTAGACCAGAGGAGTCGTGTACACGAGTAGCCTACTGCATATGCAGGTGCAATCCAAACGGCTATAATACTAGTTAATTTACAATGCCATGTCAAATTGCGTTAGTTATTTAGTTTACAATCTGTAATCACCCCTGACATCCCGTCATGTAAAAAATAATTGTCAACAGAAGAACAAATCCAAATCCATGTGCACGTGTCCACGTATGCATAACATTAAAAATGATATTTACCAAGGGTTAGCTTACCAGATTAACGACAGTAACATAAAACCACAGATCGCAATGTGCATCAGAAGCGGCAAGTAGCTGCAGTCACGAGAACACATGACCATAGATGACTACAGACGCCATAGCCGCTACAAAGAAAACACCAAAATAAAAGTATCCTTAAAGCAATCGCCTCAGGAGTGCACACAGCCCTGCAACAGAGTTAAATAGTATTAAAGCTAAAATCTGAAGGGTTGTGGCCTACCAAGAACTAAGAAAGTCCATATATGCCTCTTTAGCTTAAATAAAGAAAAAATGTAATATCTGTTTTTAAAATGCATAAACTATATAATTTTTCACACACAGCAACTTTGAAGACTTATTTTTAATAGTATTGGTCAGCATCTGATTAACCAATTAATTATAAATTATTTCTTTATAATTTATATAGGCCTATTATGTATTTATTGTAGATATATAGAGAGAGATGTGAACATATTTTAAAACAACTTAAAATATGTTCACATCTCTATTGGACACCTCACTGTAAAAGTTGTCTTAATTTTTAAAAATTAAGTGTTCATGCAAGTTTAGTCAACTTGAAATGTAAAGTTGAAACTGATTAAAAATGATTTTAAAAAATGATTATGATATTCCATATAAAACTACATCAGTCACGAATTATCCTCACATTTTGTCTCAGAAGGTCATTTTATATTACGTGTTTCCGAAAATGCAAATGTGTTATGAAACACCTCCTGAAATAATGCCAGAACTAAACCCATTGTCACCCCATACTATAGGGTAGTGTTAACTTATGTGTGGTTTTAAAACATAACATAAACAGGGCTCGAAATTAACTTTTTTACTTGGTAGCACTGGTGTTCCCAACTTCAAAAAGTTAGGAGCACCAGCAAAAATTTAGGAGCACCACAACTAAAAAAGCCTTGTCATTCGCTTGTCCAAATAAAAAAGTTGTTTGGCTGGAAAAAATAGTATTCTTGTGTTGTAATAATTTATTCTGAAGCAATATTCTCATCAGTGTTCATTCAGCTTTGACATTTAAATCTGCATATTTGTGATATTTACTCCGAGGGCATTTTTTAGTTTTTTTTTTTTTTACCTTTATAAAGGGCTTTTTCCTCTAATCATATTGCTTCATCTTTCATTTTAAATTCTTAAATTTGATTAGTAAATTCAATTAGAATAATAAGACACTATAGGGCTGTTAGTCAAATTAAATAATTTACACTGAAAAATTACGTTAAATAATGTTTAGATTGTTTTATTTATTTTTTTTGAAAATACAAATAAGAAATGTTGTTAAGAATGATACTAACATGAAACTAAACCGCCAGTAGGTGGCGGCAGGTGACCGTTGGAAGGAGTGAGTCATTGAGTCATCATTTTTGTTCAAACAGAACAAAAACAGTCACTATTGCGTCTAAAATGTGAGTGATTTATTTTTAACTACTTTTTTCGGTTTATTGAACTGTTGTATGATACATTTTCAATCGTGATGGTTTTATTCAGGAAAACTGTAGGCCTACTCTTGGTCGTGTAATGTTGCTTAACTGTATCATATGTTTTAAATATAAAAACTAAAGTGTTAATGTCGAGCCCTGTGTAACAGTGTTCTTTTCAGCTCTTTGTATTTTGCACGATAGTTAGCTCCCTGTCACGTGACAACGGAGCGCCGTGAAAGGGAGTGACTGCTAATATTAACCAAACAAAAATCTGCTTTAAACTTAAGAACATAAAGATTAAGTTTAATTGGTTATGTGACAGAACGGTGGACCGGTTACTGCATCAGCTCACAGCAGGAACATACTATGCAGTAATACAGCGAACGTTTTGTAGATGAAAACAGGTCGCACCTCAACAATTATTTGCACTCGCACAAATGCTCTTAAATATATTTTGAGGTCACAAACATTAAATTTAGGGAGCATATGCGACTAAAATGGTCTCAATTTCGAGCCTTGAAATGATAAATAAGGTTAAGATTCCCATTAACCAGTTGTCCCAATTTACCCGTAGCTATTAATCTAATTAGGCCTATGTGAATTTTTTTACAACCAGCCTGTGTTTCTAAGTGTACATTATTAGCTACATTTTAAACACTCATCTGTTGCACCCTGAATTTACACGACTTGTTCTTCTCAATCTCATACACGAGCAGGCTCGGTGGATGCGCGTCATCAGCGCGCTGTGATTGGAGAGCGAAAATAGGATGCTGTGCGCGCGTGCAGTGAGCCCCCATTCTCAAATGAGAGTGCGCGCGGCCGTCTCGAGGAGGCGTGCGCGCGCTTGAGGGCTGCGGTCCCATTGACTATTCCGTCTCCCTGACAGCGGCAGCATCAGCAGCAGCAGCGCGAGCTCGGAAAACAGAGCGCCGCGCGGACTCCGCCTTTGCTCCCATCATCCCACCCGAGAGCCCGAGCTCCGAGGCGGCTTCATCAACAAGCGCAAGACCCCCCTCGTCGACTCGCACATATCCCGCGGATCAGATATGGACTACCCTTAACTGGACCTGGAGGGGAGAGGCAGGCGGGCGGGCGGGGGGTGGGGGGGAGAGAAACAGGAGAAAAAGCCGTATAGGAAGAGAAGCACAACCGTGGGTGCCTGCCGCAACGATGAACGGTTCGCCACGCTCGCGACAACCGCAGATAAGCCATCGGACTATGTCCTGAATAGCGGTTTACATAGCTGGGATTGTGCACCGATCATACAGGGGTAAAATATGTCCGCCTCGGTGGGGCCCCGCGGTGGCCCTCGCCCACCCACAAAGCAGATCTCCATGCCCGAGCTACCGGACCTCAGTCACCTCACCGAGGAGGAGAGGAAAATTATCATGGCTGTGATGGTTCGGCAGAGGGAGGAAGAGGAGAAGGATGAGGCCATGCTCAAGTAAGACATCACGCTTTATAGGGAGCCTGTAGTATTCGTGCTGCTTCTGGAGACCAAAAGGCAAACAGCTTGTGATGGTTTCTGTAGGTGCATCTGTTTGCCATAGCCTACTAATAAAGCCATCAGGCTTTACGCCTGCACCTGAGCTCCAGTGTGCGTGTGTGAGTGAGTGGGTGAGTCTGGCCATGTCCACTTTTTCCAACCTTGTGGACACCTGTCAGGGATGAGCACTGCTGTGTGTGTATTCATACACATCCATATGAAACAAGCTTTTAGATGTCTAATGAACGGCCAGGTGACTGGTCACAGGTGTAGCTGTTAAAGAGAGAGGGGTGTGTCGACATGCAAGAACTAAATATCTACAACTCAATATACCCTATTGTTTTACACCTCACTTTGTGATGGATTCATTTCAGGCAGCACACTTGTCATGTCACATTATTAGTATATTTATTTGACTCATCATACATTTTTAAAATTGGTTAGTGAACGTTTTTCTACACTATTCACCACCAGTGTCAGGATTCCTGCCTGGTCACGACAATATTTCCGTGCCTCGTCATCATGACCGTCAGGATCCTTAACCCATTCATTGAAATCTTCCCTGATTGTAGTGAGCATCACTCAGAGCTTGAGTAAAAGTAGTCATAGCTTTGTGCTTTTTTTTTCTTTTCTTTTCTTTTCTTTTCTTTTCTTGTTAGATCCTTTTAATAATAATATTCTCTTAATATTAACTTTATTTGTATAGCACCTTTCATACAAAGAATTCAGTGTGTTACAATAAAAATAACTTATTACAATAAGCACCAAGTACTTCACGTGAAAACCAGTAAAAATACCATCTGAAGAGAACTGATTCATGACAGGCATGTAGGATGGTTTATAAAGATTTATTCTGAAGATCTATTTGTGGTTCATCAGTGTTGTTATCATGAGTGTGAAGATGTTTCTTGGCTTCCTGTCCACCTGCCATTTAGAGGACATCATTGCTCATATTACATTAGTTGCTGGCCACCTTAAGATTTGAAATCAGATTTATGCATTTCAAATTGGTTCACTGAGCAGCTACAATCAATAACTTAACCACGTCTTGTCCTATATTTCTAATAGGAAATTGTTATGCAGTTATTTAATTTCTCAGCCTTTGTATATACATCTTTAAGCATCACGATAAATGCATTGTTTTTAAATGGTTAAAGCCACAGGTGAAATGATATGCAGTTTCAGTCACGCAGTATTTCTTATAGAGAGAAGAAACAGACCATCACGTAATCTGTCTCTTAGCATACTGATAAACAACCTCTGATTTTCATTTGCTGTGTGTGTTATGAGACCGTTTACATGGCGAACAGTTCCTCACTTTCAAAGAAACTTCTGTCCTGAAGCAGAAGCTAGAGGTCGACCTCACAACAGAAATACAACAATACTTTGTCTAGCTTAAAGGGACAGTTCACCCAAAAATGAAAATTCTGTCATTATTTACCCATGCCATTACAAACCTGATATGATTTTCTTTCTTCTGTGGAATATAAAAGAGGATAAGTTTGGAAAAATGCCTCAGTGTTTATTTTTGTCCTCTTTTATTTATCTTCTTTTGTGTTCCACAGACAGAATGCTCATTTTTGGGTGAACTATACCTTTAAAAATAATATTGCAGAATTGTTTACAAAAGGAGATATGTTTTGTCTAACTCAAACTTCATTTCATGAAGAAGATGCATGTTTGGAGAGGAATGGTAATACTAGAAGAAGTTATTTAAAGTTAAAAAAAAAAAAAAAAAAAAAAATCATTTTACACAAAACAGCTAAGATTTCTGAGAGATTTACTGTCACTATCTAAAATGTGTTTGTACAGAGAGGAGAAGCCCATACAAGCAAAAACAGTGAACCTGGTCGGGAACAAGAAACCACCTCAGCAGAACGACATCAGGTAAACATCTCAATCAAGTTACCTTACCTGCAGTAAGCAAATAAATGGTCAAATGTTAATAAATGATAAGCATTGCAGTGGCCATTGTCATGTTATGTTCTGATTGATAGTGTATGACTGCGGTTTCTATAAAGTCATACAATGAAGTCTTGACAACTCTGCCACAAAATGTAAGAGTCATACATGATAGTGAATGAAAGGTCAAGCTTTACCTCAAGAAGGTGTTCTATGCTGGTACTTTCTTGCAGCTGTAGGGTTTGTAAAGAATAAAGTTGGAGAGGTGTGTCTAAAAATGAGACTAACGTATCGTGAATGTTGTTGTGACATTCTTTAATACTTTAAATGACTGCTTTATATGTTTTCAATCTTTTCTTTTAACTTGCTCATTGGGGTCACACTGAAGTTGCTCAGAGTGGTGGCACTGTGTTGTAAATCAAAACCTTTCTCACAGTCACATTATTTTTTCCTGCAAAAACAAGAAAACAAATCCTGGCACCTGTGGTGGTGCTTTAGAGTGCTGACAGAGTAATATTTATGCTGTGTTAAATTATTTATGCACACCAGTATTGCCCTGGTTCTCTCAGCCGAAGAATAAGAGAACTGCGGTGTGGTTCATATCAACAGATAGAGTATATCTCTCTCAGACTCGCTCTCTGTGGTCTCTGGAGGAGTCCAAGGATCAGAAAGGCTTAGGATTAGGGGGCAAGTTGGCCAAAACACATCTGTTTCTGTGTGGAGTCCCTGGATGTGGTCACTTGTGGTGTCATCAGCCTGACCAAGAACTTGCTCTAATAGAGCGCTGCAGTGATTATGTATTTTTGTAGGCCAACCCGGAAGTTAGCATCACGCTAGTCCCTTTGACAAAAACCCAGTAGTATTTTTAATTGATTTTTTGATTATTGTAGAAAATAAACTGTGACCAACAAAAAGTTTATGATTCTTATATGATAATTTTCACAAATGAAGCTTTTATGAATTTTGAAGCCAACAGCTAAAGAGCTAGGCTAAAAACGAACTACACCATTTGTCACATGACTTCATCGTCACCACTATTAAGCTTCCGACAACTCTTTCAGTCTATTTCAAAAAACCTTTTCCCTGAAAGTTTGAGTTAGAATAGTTTGGAACTGTTTGATTATAAACACACTGAGGCTGTAAAAAAAATGACTAGTGAATAAATGAGTTTTCCTGTTCGGCGTGATGATGTTTTATGTTCCCGACAACCTCTATAGTACCATTTAGTCCCAAGTAGAAGCTTTTAAAAAAATCGCAAGGGGGTATTACGAATCTATTTGATGTCGTAGAATAAAACATGAACATATCTTGAGCTTGTGTTAACCACAAACCTTATTTCGGGCATTTAATAATAAAAAAACCCACTGACTTCAGGACAATGGAACTGGAAGGGCTAAAATGTGAACTTATTTAAATTGGCCTACAAAAATACGTCATCCCTGCAGCATTTGATTGACTTAAGCTTTAATGCAGTTGTGCTGTTTTCATTGTTATTGTCGTCATTGCACCATACGCAGAATGTATTCGATCAGTTACACGTACCAGAGACTTCTGGCCTAGAAATGTTGTTGTTGAGCAAGGGATTTAGAAGATGGGGTGTATTTGAGTCAGGTCTATGCTGCTAAAGATCAAACAGAGAGTTGCTCTTATTGTAATCTTATTCTCTTAAGCTCAACTCCTCCTCTAGCCTGTGCTTCTGGCTTAGACACAAGAACTGACAAAAAGCCTTTAAAAAGAGGAGGAATACATGAATAGATAAATAATTAAATGCACAGGCATATCACGCAGTAGTGCCTTTTAATAGTGCCCTAGTCCATACATTAGCACCCACTGGAGAACAAGCCTTCCGAATCCATTTGCTCTCACCCACCAGCAGGCCTCAGAAGGATGAGCTTGAGCTCACAGGTTGGCATGTGCTAAAGTCATGCTCCTAATTCTCCCGCTCCCACTCAATTACTCTCTCACTTGTTCAGTCAGTGGCCCGACTGCATTACACAGCGTGTCTTTCGCAGACCTCTGCATACAGATGCTGGAGTGGTCGTGGGTTTGATTGCTGTGCGTTTTATGTGACCTACTCAAACTGAGCTGTTTAAACTGAATGATGCAGCTTAACTCTGAACTGCATTGGCATAATGTTAGCTGAGTTAGCAAGCAAGCTAACTTTCAATAATAAAAACTTGAGTAGCCTAGTTAATTTTCTGTGATGTTGTAAATTCTGCTGATTTAAATATACCACCAAGGTAACTTTGTTGTGTGAATGATTTGTGATAGGTTAAAATGGAATGAAAATTGTAAACAAATCACTGTATGCCTTTGTTTTTGCATTAAAATTGTGCTTTTTAATTTAGAAGTTATCATAATTTCCAGATAATAATGAAAACTTACCTGGATAGTGCAGCAAAATGTTATTTTTTCCCTAATGTTTTATAATGATACATTTTATAGATAGATAGACAGATCGATTAATTGGTTGATAGATTAATAGATAGTAAGCATCTCTTTGAGACAAAACTTTATTCCCCCCCCCCATGTTTAATCAAAACTCTTACAATGCATCAGATAATGAGCGCTCTGAAACAAATGTTGTTTGAGTATTTTTAATTAAATGTATGAATAGGCGCACATAAACATGTCAGCATATCCTGTTTAGAGTTGAATGCTGCTCTGAGGTGTGTGTGTGTATGTGTAAATGCTGTGTTTCTTCACAACAAGGAGAGTGGGGAGTCCATCTGTTCCTCCAGTTGGTTAACTGTGCTAGGACACACACTCTCACACACACACACACGCTCATTTCCTCACCAACTCACAAAAATAAGTCAAGCCGACAGGGACCCCTCACTATGCACTGCAATAATACACCCATCCTTGCACCGTTGTGTCAGCGACTCAGGCTGTTTAGGGCACAAATGTTTAGGTGGATAATCGGTCTGCGAGGGAAGTAAGACCTTTTAACATAGAAACACAGAAAAGTAAAAGGAATTACAGCCGACATCTGTCTCCATTTGTTGGGGAGTATGTTGTGAGCCGACTACACACAAACACAGGGTATAGAACTTTCCCATAGCTGGGTCAGAGGGCACGTTTCTGAGATTTAGGTTATGTGGCACCAACAAATACTCTCCTGACATATTGGAACAACTGGAACTGTTATATTCTGTAGCACATAATGTTTTGAATTCAGGAAATTATTTATATGTCAGTAAAACAATAGTTAAATTGTAAGGAAGATGATTAATTGATCCTAAAATGACTGGAGAGATGCAGGCAGCGGTGAGTGAAGCATCCTTTGCTGTCTGCCTGATATTTCCAGATCAACAATGTGTCATGAACATTACCGCCAACCCTCCTGTGAGAATTTGTCCCATGGAGATGCCAACATGTAGCATGTGTAGGCATGCTGGGACACTTTCTTTGCCCAACACCTCCACTTATCTCTTAGTAATTTTATTGTTAAAATTGTCTATCCTCCATCCATTGTCTGTTCTCTAAATGAGAGCTTTTGGAATTGAGATTTGATGGATATGTTTCTACATAGCATTCCATAATTTAATTCAACAATAATTTAATAATTTTGGATGTTCCAAAATCATAGTCTTAGTTTTGTTAAAAATACAGCATTGTTGTATTGTGATGTACATGCTATTGCTTAATATGATGTAATGTCGCAAATTTGATTGTTGCTTATGTAGGCAGAGAGTAACATCTCCATTAGCTCAGAAGTTTCTAAAGAATAAGTCATGTATAAAGTGTAGATTTAATTTGAAAATAAAAACAGACACTAAGCACCACAACTGTGGTGAACTGTCAGCTTCGAGTCGTCTTTTTACTGCGTCTGCTTCTTCTGTCGGTCGTATGTTTTTTTAATTAGCAGAGTCTTCAGTTAGTCAGTCAGTCAGACAGTCAGTCAGTGAAGTGTGGCACCAACACCTGGAGCTTCAGTTACACAGCACTCCCGTGGAGGAATGTGCATTTCAGGCTGTCTGTAGGCACTGTTCTCTCTGTTTTCCTCGGTAGAGTGTCACTTTCCTCAAGCATCATCAGTATTACTCCTGAGCCGGCCAAAAAGCTGTGGCTCTGTGTTCCTTTTGCATCAATGGTTTTTTTAATCGCCCAGAGAGAAGATGTGTGTGTGTGTGTTTATGCATCCATGCATTTATGTAAAAACAGCACAAGCAGTTAATGCATGGCCTGATTAGACAGTAACGTCATTGACGTGTTCAGCCGACTGCATGTTTGAGGCGATCAGATCCACAGCCCAGGTTGTGGATTCCAGAGGGTTTTAGAAGGACCATGATGTCTTGGATTAAGAGAGTGGGTTGTCTATTTATGGATGTGTTTTGTTTTAATGACATGGCTGCCGTGCGTGTGGATAGGCATATGGACATTTTTCCCTCTTTTCTCTCTCCTTGCTTGTTTTCACCAACCCACATGGGACTGCTCCATCTGAGAGTGGATTCTGTCAGAGATTTACAGTCAGTCTGAGCTGCTTTGCTATTGAAAAGTGTCCATTCTACCTTTCAAACATCACTCATGCGCTACTGCCCAGTCACTTTCACGCAGGTTGTAGGTTACTGCCTATCAAAAACTTTACATATACACAGACGGTGCACTCATATCGCTTATGAATGGGAGAAAGTGGAAAAAGTGCAATATGGCACAATAAGTCCAGCCATTAAAATAAAAGAGGCAATCGCCAATTGGCAAAGCCATTGTGTCACTGCAGCTGCTATTAGAAATGTATAGAGAGCAGTTTTTAAGATTTCAAATACTTAGGATGACTTGGTCTTGGATGCCCGAAATAGCTATCTGGACGCGTCGGAAATACGGCTGCCAAGTGAACAGACTTTCCTTGAAAGGGACTTCGATAGAAGTTACTTCTGGTCCTGTAATTTGATTGGACGAGAATGCTGATATTTAGACAGTACTGAGATGTTTCACTGTTTGTATCACTCTACATGTTTCAGAAAGCAGAATTGCTCTGTACACTGATGCATACCCTTATGTCCAGACTCAAATGGATTATTTTAGGATCTGTCTATATACAATCTCTAAATGTATTGAGTAGGATTGGAAACAGAATTTTCAATTTTTCAGGTCAGGAAGACGTACAGTACACTAAATGATCCAAAAAAAGAGAGAAAAGAATGAGTGGTGAACAGAAAGATGTGCTGTTGTACATTTGCAATGTGCATACATGCTCAAATAGGTTACACAAGTTCTAAACTGGGTCATGACATTTCCTGATCCATCCTGATCAATAAATAGTGACGAGAAGGCAAAAAATGTATTAAAAAAATGTGTTGAATGTATTTTAAGTTGCTTTGTATATAATTCTGTACCGAATATGTAAATAAATGTAAATGTACACTAACGTTCAAACATTTGAAATCAATCAATGTTGAAAACAGTTGTGCTGCTGAATAGAAAGTTCAAAAGAACATAATTAATTTGAAATAGAAATCTTTTGTAACATAAAATGTCTTTACTGTCACTTAGTGAACATTAGAGGCTTCTTTAAAAAACATTAAAAAATAGGCCTATTATTAAACTTTTGAATAATAGTCTATATATGCCTTGGTTCTTTCCTTCAGTGCAAACTTTTTTGCCCCTTTTATTGACCACAAAACAAAAATAGATTATTTAGAAAGTGCCAAAAGTACTCTTCTTCTCAAAACTTGTGCAACTTTTAAGGAGAAGTTTCATTCAATTTGATGTGTCATTAAAGTCTGTAGCACCAATGTGCAAGATATGCACAGAAATTTAAGGTTTATTCAAATCTCTAACGCTAAGATTAGTAATAGAGATACTTGCCTTAGCACCCCGAAAAATAAAGTTTTGTGCCTAAAATCATATAAATTTAAAGGGTTAGTTCACCCAAAAATGAAAATTCTGTCATTAATTACTCACCCTCATGCCGTTCTACACCCGTAAGACCTTTGTTCATCTTCGGAACACAAATTAAGATATTTTCCTAAAATCCGATGGCTCAGTGAGGCCTTCATTGCCAGCAAGACAATTAACACTTTCAATGCCCAGAAAGCTACTAAAGATGTATTTAAAACAGTTCATGTGACTACAGTGGTTCAACCTTAATGTTATGAAGCAACAAGAATACTTTTTGCGCCAAAAAAACAAAAACAACAGCTTTTTTCAACAATATCTAGCGATGGGCGATCTCAAAACACTGCTTAATGAAGCTTTTTTTAAGCTTTATGAATCTTTTGTTTTGAATCAGTGGCTCAGAGCATGTATCAAACTACCAAAGTCACGCCCCTCAGTGGTGAACCATTGAAATTTCGAAACACCGCTCCGAACCACTGATTCGAAACAACAGATTCATAAAGCTTCGAAGCTTCATGAAGCAGTGTTTTGAGATCGCCCATCACTATATATTGTTGAATAAAGTCATCATGTTTTTTTGGTGCACAAAAAGTATTCTCATCGCTTCATAACATTAAGGTTGAACCACTGTCATCACATGAACTGTTTTAAATACGTCTTTAGTAGCTTTTTGGGCATCTAAAAGTGTTAATTGTCTTGCTGGCAACGGAGGCCTCACTCAGATTTTATGAAAAATATCTTAATTTGTGTTCCGAAGATGAACGAAGGTCTTACTGGTGTGGAACGACATGAGGGTGAATAATTAATGTCAGAATTTTCATTTTTGGGTGAACTAACCCTTTAATGTTTATGTATCAAGCAAAGGATATACAAAGGACAAAGGTCTTTGAGAATATAGACATACAAGGCTGATCTGTACCTCTAACTAAAAGGGCCCAAAATATTGCTCCACTTGAACTTTAGATGCTTACTAGTGTGTCTTGAGGCATATTTGAGTGTCAGAGTGGAGCAGCGATGACGTCCATCCCATCTCTTCCTTCATGTGTCTCTCAGCTGAAAGGAGAAAATGTCATTAGCGAGGCCTGGAGGCTCCTCTTGCCTGCTCGCAGACTCGCTCTCTAGTCCGTAATGTCCTCTTCCTGCTCCACAGGGTTAGAGCTCAGACTCATGGGATGGCTTGGGTGACAACCAGACTCAGGGTGGAGGCACTAGGAAGTGCGTTGTTCTTAAGGGCTGTAACCATGGTGTCTGTCAAGCACTCAGCGAGCGCTCACAAGCTCTGAAGACTTTATATAGATGCACCCTAGTGTTTCTTCTGTCGTTTTCAAATACTCTTTATGTTTTTTGTCTGCATAAGGGAAATTATAGCCTCAGGCCTATGGTACTGTGTTCAAACATAATTTGACATCACCGCCAAGCTTATTAAGAAAGCCTGCATAGACGTTTTGTTAAAACGACTGGCCAGGTATGAAGTCAGCAAAGCAATTAAGCAATTGCAATAACTGACAGAACAGGAAAATGCAAATGACACAATGTACCTTAAGTGATGCGATACAGCAAAAAATAACAACGAAATAATAAAGAACAACAAAGATAAAGCGAGACAATAAATGCACACTTGCAAAGTAAGAAACAGAATGGAGTTTACAGCCTTATGGAACTATAAAGTCAAGTATTACAAATAATGCTAATGCATTATCAGGGCTTTATAATTAGGATTTTAAACATATTAAAAAATATGTTGCTAAAAATTACTATTTATCATATTTGTGGAAAGGCAAGTAATGAACTGGTCTGGTATTTCTATGGTTTAATAATTGGCTGTAAATAATTATGTGTTTAAAATATATTCTTGATTATTTGCTTTAACAGTTAGTTCCTGTTCTCGAATTTGATTGGCTGAGAGGCATTTCACATCGAGCACCCTCTCATACAGATTTTGGGACGATTTAGAAACTTATATTAAAAGAAAACTGGGGTGTATGATAGACATTTAGTGTATTCACTGTGACATTTTGGAATGTGAAAACAATACATTATACAATTAAATATTTTAGTAGGTAAATACCATATACATAAGAAGAGCCCATTTTCTTACATTTCACATATAGTGGCCACAAATTAAGAATTCGTTCTCTCATTTTAGTAAATAGTGGCCACGTTTTACTAATTCGTTCACTCGTTTTAGTAAATTGTGGCCGAATTAGTAAAATGCGCTGATTTGTGGGAACAAATTAATTTGTGGCCATGATTTGTGTAGGCTATCTTTTTTTAATCATTAATTACTAACGTAATACCTCTTATGCAGACTGTGCATTTGACTCTTTTTGCAGGTTACAATCTTTATGCCATTAGGTGGCGACATGTGACTGTCAAAAACAGAACTAATTCAATCAGGAACGAATCAAGTGTCTTTTTAATGAGCGAGTCATTGAATCATTCACTTAAACGATTTGTTGAGATGGTCCGTACTGCAGAACACGAGATACAGGGGGCGAGGTTGGATCCAGATCCAACTCCTCCCACTTTACATATCCCTAAACCTACCCATCTCCACCCCTGGATCTGGATCCAACTCCTCCCACTTTACATATCCCTAAACCTAGCCATCTCTGCCCCCTGGATCTCGTGTTGGATCTACTGGATTTGTTCAAAAAATTGATTCATTCAGCAATGCCTCTGATGTGTGTTGCTCAGAGATGCGGTGCAAACGTTAGTTTTGATTCGACTTATTTGCAACAATGTTCGTCAGAGGAACAAAATATACATAGTAACTGGCGCTGTTGTGTACATGTAAGTAACTCTATTTAACGTTTTTGTTTATTGAACTGTTGTATGTAATTCGCACTCTTGCTTGTGTGGAATTGTTCAAATATGATCCAGTTTATATGCCGTTGCTGGTTTTGTATAGGCTAAGTGTGTGTGTGTGTGTGTGTGTGTGTGTGCATGTGTGTGTGTATGCTGGCATGGGTTCTGCTCAAACTGGCTGCTGCCTGATTTTCCTATGATGCCAACTGGTGCTGCATGTGCATTTGTGAGTATTTGCACAGCTTGTGTTTACATGTGTATGTATATGTGTGTGTGTTTAGCCACATCATGCTATAGCCTGGTGTGTGTTTAATGCTGAGCCTCCGCTGGGCTGTGTTGATCCTGTAGATGCACAGTTAGGCCATATGGATACCTTTATCAGGAGATCCCAGCATCCACCGCTCCACTGCTACAGCTACAGCACATATTCTCCATCTGTTTCTTTCTTCCCACTTCTCTCCCCCACATACCTCCATCTCACACCTCCCTTCCTCCTCCCACTCTAATCTGTTTGTAAATGGGTAATTCACAGCAGGGTAAAAATAGACATCATCATCATATCATGTACCACCCTAATTAACGACGGGTCTCTATTTTGCCAGGGGGCTTTAAAGGCCGACAGGTTTATTAAGTGTTTTCATGAGGTTTGTTAACTGAAACGCCAGCCGGTCAAAGCTAATGCGAGTGTCACAGAGGCTGTTTAAGGGGAAAAACTAATGAGTTGGATTATTGACAGAGGAGAGTGGCCACTTGAGTAGATGCCTCAGTAAACCCTACTAAGCTCACACATTTGTTTCTATCTCCCATTCTCGCTTATTATTTTCTGTCTTTGTTAAGTACAAGCTCTCAAGTTCACGTTCATTATTGCATTACTGTAACCCCTGGAAAAATATGACCACATCTTTATTGCTTTCAGTTTACTTTCTTGTATTATGTCTCTTGCTTGTGAATTTAAAGCTCGGCTCCATTCATTATTAAAGGGATGCCGTCTAATCGGCACAGAGTTGCTGCCGTCACCAGGGGGTTCTGGGAAATGTTATTGTCCTGGTGGCACTGTACAGCTTCTCCACTTGGCTCGGCCATGGATAAAAAGGCCTGCTGCTGATCAGGCCAGTTACACTGTTGTTCTTGGAAATGAAGCATCCTGAAAAAGAGCAAGTTATTTAGCAAAAAATTATATAAAGAAAAATTATAAATTTGAATTGTGAGTTTTTTGGGAAGTCCATCCAAAAAGGTTCTGTTGTCATTGATCTGGCCTCATGTCATTCTAAACCTGTATCTCTTTCTTTATTCTGTTAAAAATAAAAGGAGAAATTTTGAATAGAATAAAATTGAAACAATTGTACTTGTTGCTGTGTGCATACAATTACAATTTAAGCTGCAAGCAGCGATGAAAGGGCCCTCGCACCCGGGGCCACAGCCACCCGGTGGCCTTAGGAAAACAGTGAACAGTGGGTGACATGCATGTAAGCGAGTAAATACAGGAGAAATATGGCAAAGTCATTTCGATGTGCCACACTTCCTGCTGCCAACAGGTGGCGCATTGACTATTACTGAATATTGGCATGTAGATGTCTTCAGGCCAGGACTATTATCAAACATGTGAAGTTTAGAGCAGACCGGATATTGTATGTCTGAGTTACTTACAACAACAACTGTTTCGTGGCGTTAATCGCATACATTAGCACTTAGCCAAGTGTTGCATGATTTAATGTGTTCCTAGCATGTTTGGTACTTCATGGCATATTTAGATGTGTTTCTGGTAGTGAATTACAGTGCAAAGCATGCCATTTCCTGTTGCCAGCAGGTGGCGCTATGACTAACTGAATATTGACATATGGATATCTTTGGGCCAGGACTCTTATCACACATGTGAGGTTTGGGGCAGATCGAACACTGTATGCCTGAGTTACAACAGCTTCCTCTTTCATGGCGAAACATCAGAATTTGTCAGGCCGCCACGGACACACCTTTGCAATTTAACATCACTATGGCCTTAAGATTAGACTGACCAAATATGATGTTAAACTGATTAAAGCTCTAGGAGGAGTTTGTTAAAGTACAACGTCTGGAAATGGCAAAAAACTGCAAAAATTGTGCAAAGAAAAATCAAAATATCTCCCTTCCTGTTGGGTTTTCAGATTTTGCTACCAAATTTCATACCTGTACGTGAAACGTAGCGCGAAGGGGGCTTAATTGAAATTTTGTAGGTGGCGCTATTGAGCCACTTCTGACGCATGTGCAAAGTTTCATGAGTTTTCGAGCATGTTTAGGCCCTCAAAAATGCGATTCATTTCGGAGAAGAAGAAGAATTGACTGAGCAATTACAATAGGGTTCTCACACCATCGGTGCTCAGGCCCTAATAAATGGGCCTGCAGCTTTTAAAGCTTAAAGTTATGCAAAAGCATAAAAAAAGTCACAAAAGTGGTCCATATGACTTTCAGATTTTCTGAAGCCAATAAGGTGACATTTTCTAGGGTATCTTTATTTATTGATAATCTTAAAATTCTCCCTTTCTCTCTTAGGTGTGTAATTAGGTATGTAAGTATATATGGTTTGCAAATGAATCATTCGTTTGAGTCAGATCATGTTTCAATGAATCATTTGACCTGGTTCAGAAAGATCTGAATGATTGATTTGTTCATGAATCAGACTTATTCGGTTACTGAGTTCACTCACTGATGATCAGGTCACAGCTGTTCTGTAAGATTATCAATGAATAGCAATTTTTTATCACAAGGACAATTAAAGAACCTTTTATAGGATTATGTATATAAAAAATTTAGTTAGTTGAATTTTGAATCTGTATCTGCCATGAGCTTATGAAGCTGATATGTGGCAATAAACTTAAATAGAACAACAACAACAACATAAGTGAATAATATGACTTAAAATAAACTAATGTAACACAGAGCACATGGACCATGGTGCTTTTGTGTCTTTTTTTTTAAAGACTGTAAGCTTGTGCCGCCTTTATTCATTGTAATTGCATGGAAAAAGATTGGCCTTCAAAATTTCTCTTTTATTGTTCAAGAAAGAAATTCTTATGAGTGTGGAATGACATGAGAATGAGTAATAATGACAGAATTTTCATTGTGAACATATCCCTTTAAATATGTAAATCACAGTGATGGATTCATGTAACAGCTGCAGATTTCCACTTACCCACAGTAGAGGCTCTTGACAGCAAAAAGCTCTTAGTTACAAAGGGCTAGAAAGAAACCCCATTAGGGAATCTGTAAAGGGGATTGGAAACTTCCTTGGAAACAAAAAAGGAAGTGAAAAAATAAATGGGCAAAAGACGAGTGTGAATGAAAGAATATTAAAGTTAGCTGGGACTGGCTTACTGGACTTTAGTGTTACTGTAGCCTTAAGAGTGCAGAGAGGACGTAACATCTCTCCCTTGACACTCTGCTGCATCTCCAGTTTGGCATAATGAGGACACCGCTGTACACTTGCTTCTCTCTACCTGTCCTATGGGAGGCAGCGGCTGGTCATGTGACATGCACAACACTCCTCTGTGTGCTCATCATTTTTGTCATGTGACCTTCTCTATGTTCTGTGCCATCTAGTATCTCCACTGGGCATGTGATTGGGAGCACTGATATTTCATAATGCTCAAGAGCTGGTGATTTGGCTTTCATATCAAGGTGTCTTTGTGTTGTGTATCATGGCTTTAGTGGATTTGCATAGTCTATGATTAAAAAATGAAACTCTTGTATTTAATTTGCAAGTCTTATAAAGTATTTAAATATATTTTTCCTGCAGTATGTATATTTGTGTGTCTCTTTATATACAGATGGACGAAACTATTTATACAGAAATACCTGTGAACTAAACTATTTTTAAATTGTTTAAATAGTGCTTTTGTTTAAATCTAATTTGTCAACTAATAATGTCCAAGAGTATATATATATATATATATATATATATATGCATGACAAGTACACTAACTTTTAATAAAATTTGATTGGGTAAAAATTGTTGGTCGTGCTAGGAAATTAGTTTGAGGAACAGTTATAATTTCTGTTAAAAAATGTACACAGTAGATAATGGTCATAGTTCATAATTCATTCTTTTGTGACAGATTTTCAGATTGTAAGAAGAAATCTGTCTGAGGATAAAATCTATAGATAGATAAAAGACATTTGAAGAGTAGCAAAAACATTTAAAGTAGGTTCCAAGACAGCTGTAATGTGACCAATACAAAGAAAAAAAAAAGATCTGTTAAATTTACTAAAAATCAACCCATGGTTCATAAGTCGCCATAATTGAATGGACTGGATAATTTTCTCTTTAAGAGAAAACAAGGAAACATAATAATAAATCTAAACATGAAAAAGTGAGATATGAAAGATCTTAAGAACAGCACAGCACAGTAAAGTCTATGTGAGGAAGAACAGGAGAGCTCTTACTCATATATGATAGTGTGTGTTTTAGTTGGAGAGAAAAGCTATTAACATCAGGTCATTTTCACCATTACAAGCGTATGAAACGAAAAAAGAACGAGACACAATGCTGTAGAAAGTGCTGAAAGGGGGGGAATGTGGGAGGGAAACGGCACCGTAGCCTTGCCACATGGCTGGTCTGTGGGGTTAGCAGGGGGCAGCGCTGTCAACACTCTCCACAGTGGGGAAGTTCCGGTGGAGGCAGGACTCAGCCATGGCACTGCTCATGGTACCATATGGTGCCACTCAGAGGATGGCAACCCCCATCCTCAGCCTCAGTGCCTGACTGAGTAGAAATAATGGCAAACTGTACTGGAGCCAGTTCTGGAGAGCCAGAGCCAACAGACACGTTGAGGCCGGACCTTGAGCGTTCATGGTATTACCTGGATAACTGTCAAAACCGGATATTTAAGCAGTATGATACAGAGTGGTAGGAAACTGTGAAGAGCTGTGAAAGTCGATGCTATATAATGATTTGAATAAATGACTTTAGCTTGAAGAAAAAAGCTTGATTTTTATGTTTATACACTGAAAAAAATGATTTTGGCTGCTTGTTCAAATTGCTGAATTAAAATGAGCTTAAGCAACACAATTGCTATACATTTTACACTTATTCCGTTTGTGTTGGGATTACATGAATGATTTGTGTTGCATTAAATGAAACTGGGCGGGCTTGTTAGTTCCCAGCATGCTTTGCATATGGCTCAATCAAGAGAAAGTAAATGTTGAAATTAAGTGTTATTTTATGTATTTTTATGTAATAGTGTTTAATGTTCAATTATGTTTGGAATTTTTAGAACAATTTAGATCACAGTGGGTTACTACTGTGGAAAGGAGTGGAGCATTTGCCTAGGCTGTGGGCTGATTCAGCTAATTTTATCACTGCTTTGCTGAAGGAGCATGTAATGCTTAGCAGTTAAGATGCTAATGTGTGCTATTGCTAGCTAAAAGTTTAACTAGCTTGTACAGTCTTATAATTTAGTTGTGTGACAAATAAAATATATGAAATTGAAAGCCTGAATCATGTCAGGAAGCCATAAAAATTTCACTTTGAGTCTACTTAATTGGGTCACTTGAAATGACTTCATCCAAGATGTTGAAGTTACATTAACAAGTTATGTTTGTTTAACTTATTTGATTCATGTGGGACCAATGAACAAAATTAAATCGAACTTTTGAAATGCTTGATTTAAGTTTTTAGTGTTTTATTTTTAAGGAATTTAGATATTATTAGATATTAAATATTATATATTGGTCATTTATTGTTTATCAGCCATAATGTAAAAAAGATTACTGCTTTATTGTATATCCCAGATTTCCAATACCTACGGAGCCCCAGACATGCAGGAAAAAAATAGTAGGCTAAATCGTGTGCACGATTTACTAATTCGTTCCCTCGATTTATAAATCATGCGCATGATTTATAAATCGAGGGAACGAAATAATAAATTGTGCGCATGTTTTAGTAAATCGAGGGAACGAATTAGTAAGTCGTGTGCACAATTTAATTTTTTTTCTTGCGTGTCACGTGCGGGGCTCCGTAAATACCAATGCATCCCTAAACTTGACAAAACCTTCTTGGAATATATTCAGTGAGTCACTCAGGAAAATGGAGTAACATTTGTTTTAGTCTTCTCTCTCGATGGATCTTTCCCTTTTTAAACCCTCACAGGGCCAAACAGAAGCATTGCCAATTTGGTGACTGTTTTTCAAAGTGGGATTGCGCACAGCAAAATGAAAACCCCAAATAATTCAGTTCATTTGAACCCCATTTATTTTAAGGTGTCTGTCTGCAGAAATCAATCATGCATGGAGCTGCCTCTATTTGGAAGGGGGGCTTAATTTCTAAATTGGAATGGAGTGATTTTCTCACTATGTTCCTGATGCTTTCATATGGTGTACTTTGATGGATTTCCGCTCACTTTCAAACATTGATCTCCAGGTGATGAGATAAATCATTCTAGTTTGGCCTCAGTGACTTTGGTCCCCTTGTGAGAAGTGGAAGTCACCCATTGCTGAATTTATAAGCAAAAGCCTTTTAAAAAATGCAGTTAAACAGCTGTTTAATGCAAAACATGAGCGGATGCCATATCGTAAGGAGCCTTTAAATTCATGGAACCAATAGAGTGAAAGTGCTGCGTTCATTTAAGAGGCTAAATTTAGCCCATTTTTATCAAGAGTAATGAGACCGTTTCTTTCTCATAGGTACTTACGATAGGCACTTTATGCCTGGCAGCATAAAGAGCTGCCCTGTTTGTCATTCAAGAAAATGTTAAGAGAAGGAAGAGCTGTTTTTCTACTTTGGGGTTTCCTTGTCTTTCATTTTAGATATAATAATGTATGTTTGTCCACAGATTTCCATGTTCTCAAAATATTACATGTATGCTGTTCAGTAGTGCAAGTGTACATGTGTATTGACAGGCAAAAATTGTTGTATTTTATATATAATTAATTATTTTATTCAGCAAGGATGCATTAAAAAAATAAACACTAATAATATTACAAACAATCTTATTAAAGTTGTTTGCACAAAAATATTAAACAGCACAACTGTTTTCAACAATGATAAAAATGCGACACTGAAGACTGGAGTAATGATGCTGAAAATTCAGCTTTGCATCACAGGAGTAAATTACATTTTAAAACATTAAAATAGAAAGTGATTATTTTAAATTGTAATAATAGTTATTAATATTTAATATTTATTATAATATTAATATTTATTCATATTTGTAAATAATATTTACAATATATTTACAATGTTATATTACTCGATCGCTTTATATGATGAACAGATTGAATTGTAATACCATTGTAAACCAATGGAAGCTCAAGCAAGTTTTGGTGTTAACTAACCCTTTAATTAACGCCGTCTCTTGTGACGCTTTGCCGAGAGTAGCTGTGTGTGTGTGTGTGTGTGTGTGTGTGCCCTCGTGTTTTGGAGGAGGCGTGGCTTTAGACTGCAATTTGCAGGGAGGGTGGGATCGCTTTCAATGCTAGCAGGCTAACGTTAGCATTTCCCAGATCACCTACTGCACCTTTAAATCTGTTCATCATATAAAGTGATCGTGTCTCTTCAGAAAATTTGGACTAAAGCACTCAATTCATATGGATTAGTTTTACGATCTCTTTATGAACTTTTTGAAGCGTCAAAGTGTCAGTTGCATAGCTGTCTATGGAGGAACAGGAATCTCTCAGATTTCATCAAAAAGATCTTCATTTGTATTCCAAAGATGAACAAAAGTCTTACAGGTTTGGAACAACATGAGAGTAATTAATGACAATAATTAAGTAATTAATGATAGTAATTAATGACAGAATTTTCATTTCTGATTGAACTATCCCTTTAATCAAATAAATTCAGCCTTGGTGAGCATAAGAGACCTTTCAAAAACGTGAATGGAGCTGCTAGTGCTTGTAAGCTGCATTTATGGCTCCATCACAGGCTGCCAACATGCGCTGTTCCCTCGTAAATGCACGTTTGTCCCGGTGTTCGCTGTGAATGATGTTGAATTTACACTGACTCAACCTCAACAGTACTTTCACTACATCTCTGTCCCTCGTCTTTTCTTTCACACAATATCCTGGCATAGATAGGGTGGATTTATGCCCATGTAGGGAGCCGTGGGGCCTAGCGGACATGATAAATGGGCCAGCGTGTAGGCCCGACCAAAGCCTCCGCAGGAGCGCTGCACGCAGCCAATGAGTTACAGTTGTGGCTCCTGTCATGGTGTGCGTTAGTACGAGCGACTGCTGACAGCTGTTTAATCACGGACGTTTCCATGTGCTCGCCCGACGACATCAGCAGCCACTGAGACCAGCTGTCATGAAGTAGGGGAGAACATTGCAAAAACGCGCCCCACCTCCCGCATCTCCAAGCCAGCTCTCCTCCGTGTCCCCACACTTTACCACATTAATTAGAGCTTCCTCATACCTTAATTACACCAAGTTCTATGCTAATGCCGGAGTCCTGTGTGAATTGCTCGCCGTTTCTTGCAGACTCTCTGCCTGATTTGCATTTCACAAAAGGTTTACTTCTATTCCTGGATGAGAGGGAGAGAGAGAGAAGCAAATGATTTGTGATGGGGAAGAGGGGTTTGTGCTAGTAAAGTAAAGCTGTGGTTCACTTTCGTATAACCTTGTGCTTCACTTATGGGTCTTTGTTTTATGTGCTGTCTCAATTATGGCAAGCCTGGGCTGCTTTCCTGAATATCATTTCCTGTTCAGAGTACAAAGCACTTTCATATGTTCTTTTACACTGCCAAGCTCAATGTTTGTCTCTGTTTCTCATGTTTTTCATAAAGTGCTGAAAGATTTTTTTTAGAATAGTGCTGCTCAATTGTTGACTTTATGCTGCATTGTTCATCGGAGCTACTGTAACTAAAGGTCATTGTGGTCTGAAAGTTTGAAAGGTGAATGTTACATCTTAATATTGAATGGAGATTTCTATGATTGTATCCCATTTTAAACCATTTGGAATTATAATGTAGCCTTTTAACAATTGCAGCTTTAGCAAAGAAAAAAAAATAGCTCATGGAGACTTTTACTTCAGTCTTTTGCTTCACAGCTTTTCACATCAGTAATGTGACATGTGTCTTCTTTAAAGTTTAAGAAAAGACCTCAACAATGTATCAAATGGTTTAGTTTTGCTCTGAGTCTAATAAAAAATCAGAAGTTTCACAATGAATTCAACCACTTCTTGTCAAATTTCTTTAACACCAACTTATCTGAGCTGTGCTATTCACCTTTCACTTTATAACTCTATACTTTCATATGTCAGTGGTTGTCTCAATTGTGTCTCTCTTTATTTCATCTAAAAAAGGTTTCACCAGGAAGGAATTTAGGTATTTTGGCACATATCAAAAAAAAAAAAAAAAAAAATGGTGGATGGATGGATGATAGGAGGAATACAATGTAGATTTTTTTTCTAAGAAATTTTAGGTGAAACAAAGTGCATTCTTAAATGATAATCCAGCCAAACATTATAATATAATATAATATAATATAATTTTTAATATTTTTTATTAATATTTCCTATATATTTCTAATATAATTATTATATTAATGTTTTATAGATATTTATAGATATATTTCTTTTGTTTTTGCATGCTACTGTGCACTCTAAAAAATGCTGGGTTGAAAACAACCCAAGTTGGGTTCAAAAAAATGGACAAACCCAGCAACTGGGTTAATTGTTTGCCCAACGTGCTGTGCAGTTTTATTTAACCCAACTATTGTTTAAAAATTACTATATGGCTGGCTTAAAATTAACCCAAAATAGGTTTGGAAATTAAAAATCTGAAACGTAATTACCAGAGGCAACAATAATAATCAAAAGTGAACATTTATTAATAAGCAATTTAATAAATGTTTATTGTTTAATTATTATTCGTTAAACTTATTAATGAATGTTGATTTATTAAACATATTAATAAATGTTCATTTCCAACATACTTTGGGTTCATTTTAAGCAAGCAATACAGTAGTTTTTAAACAATAGTTGAGTTAAATAAAACTACCCAGCAGGTTGGGTAACATTTAACCCAACCGCTGGGTTTGTCCATTTTCAACCCAACTTGGGTTATTTTTAACCCAGCATTTTTTAGAGTGTATATATTTCTTCTTTTAATACAGTTTCACACAACTTTTTCATTTGTTTCTCTGTTGCATTCTATATTCCCAAATTAAAATTACACCTTTAATAAAGTAATTGTATTGTATTGAACTCTATTAAGTCTCAGTGGCTGTGAAAATTAACCCAAAATAGGTTTGGAAATTAAAAATCTGAAACGTAATTACCAGAGGCAACAATAATAATCAAAAGTGAACATTTATTAATAAGCAATTTAATAAATGTTTATTGTTTAATTATTATTCATTAAACTTATTAATGAATGTTGATTTATTAAACATATTAATAAATGTTCATTTCCAACATACTTTGGGTTCATTTTAAGCAAGCAATACAGTAGTTTTTAAACAATAGTTGAGTTAAATAAAACTACCCAGCAGGTTGGGTAACATTTAACCCAACCGCTGGGTTTGTCCATTTTCAACCCAACTTGGGTTATTTTTAACCCAGCATTTTTTAGAGTGTATATATTTCTTCTTTTAATACAGTTTCACACAACTTTTTCATTTGTTTCTCTGTTGCATTCTATATTCCCAAATTAAAATTACACCTTTAATAAAGTAATTGTATTGTATTGAACTCTATTAAGTCTCAGTGGCTGTGAAAGAGCAACCTCTGAGATACTTGCAAAAAAAACATCAACTGATTTTGTTTTCTAATTGGAACATCTTGCAGTCACCTTGTTGCTTCTGTGTTGGAGCTTGTCCTTTAAGTTTAGCTTTGACCCACAGGACGTGTTTTCTGGTGCCGGTGTTGAGGAACAGGAGAGCAGTAGGGGTGCACAGGGGGAGGGAGACCGAGGTTAGGGCTGGGGGCAGGTGTTGAAATTATCTAGTCTTTCTCTGGGGCATGTTCTGCATGGCTGGTCGTGCATTCATCACCTTCCGTAGGTAGCATATTCTTTTAACTCTCTATGTAGGTTGCTTATTTTAATATACGTCATATGATATCGTCATGGCGGAGAAGTCTATGAGGAAGACCCCTTTAGCGTAAGTAAAGCTCTGGATAGATTCATGCTTTGAGACCTTTGTGCTGTTTAGAAAGGGGGAATTTCTGGATATGTGTTGTATGTTTCATGTCGAAAGGTCTTGATTTTTTTTATTAGTCACTGTTTTGTTTAGATGGTCTCTTTTGGAAGGCGTTTATGTAATCTGCAAGCATTCTGTGAGTGAATGCTTGAGATGACCCTACATGGTGGAAAGAACATTAGACTGAAAGAAAGATTGAGAGAGCTGGAGTGTGAAGGAAATGTGAGGTTTGGTGGTGGAGTTTTCAGTCACTTTGTGAAAAAACTGCCTACTAGCAACTTACTCTTCCAGTAAACATATACTTTAAATTTGGATTTGGGATTTCATCAGAGCTATATGTTTATTTGGTTCTGTCCTGTGATTTAAAAAAAGTAGATCAAACGTTGAACTTGCTGTCAGATTGGTCAGTTTTAACATAACCAGCAAACAAATGTTGCTTTGTGGGACAAATATAAAAGTTTAAGAATTAGTCATTGAAAAAACCCATATCGACCATTAATCTGAATACATAATATTGGAATTTATTTTTAAAACCAGTAAACAAAATTGGAGCATTATTTATTATTGTTATTATTATTTGCTGTAAATGTTACAATGGGGGTTATTAGGTTAGGTAAAATTTGCTAATAAAATTTGACAGTTTTTCTGGTCAAATGTTAAAAATTGGGGTTCATAAGATAAAAATGTTAAATTTGCTGTTAAAATGTTAAAATGGGGAGGTGGTTAGTTAAAAAAATGGTCAATTTCAGGATTTTTAGGTAGAAAATACTAAATCTTCTGGTGGTAAAATGTTAAAAGTGGGGGGTTATTAAATAAAAATGGTAAATTTGCTGGTAAAATGGGGGGGGGGGGTTATTTGGCAAAAACATTAAATTAGGTAAAAATGTTAAAAGTGAGGGATTATTGGATTAAAATTTTAATTTTTCTGGTAAAATTAAAATTCAGTGATTGTTGGGTTAAAATGTTAAATTTGCTGGTAAAATTAGGTGAAAATGTTTAAATTGGCTACTATTGACTTTAAAACTAAATTATGCTCACAGTCGCTCATGTCCTCTTTCTTTTTCTCCATCTCCTCTCCTAGTTTGCACCAGCAAGTTGCCAACTACAAGGAGCAGGTGAGGCGGATTGGGCCGGAGCCCCCCCAACAGAGGCAGCAGGGCCAACACAAGGATGACGCCCCCACCTGTGGCATCTGCCACAAGACCAAGTTTGCTGATGGCTGTGGAAACCTGTGCTCCTACTGCCAGACTAAGTTCTGTGCCCGGTGCGGGGGAAGGGTCTCTCTGCGTTCCAATAACGTGAGTAACTCCTACATCGTGTGAGTGGCCAGACTGTTGTTCGTGCATCTTCGTCCTGCATCTGCAAACGTTAAGCAGAGACAGGGAGAGAAGAGCACTGTGTGGATGAGAGAAAGGTTAATTGGGCATTAGTCAGAGGAGATGACGCTGCTGGTCACCGGGGGGTCGCCGCACACTCATGCTGGGATGCCCAAGTCGGCACTGAGTCTCCACAGGGGCAGCCGTACCACGCAAAGGGAAGCACCTGAAATGGTTGCTCACCTCCTGGAGTGTGATATTTACCTTCGCTTTATATTCCTTCCACTGAGTCCAGAGTGCTAATTAGTGTTCACTCATAATGAATGTGGTGTAGGGAGTCAACAGAAGGAGAGTAGGGAGTGAGGTCAGTGAGGTGGAGATATGGGGGTAAATGTAATTATTAATAACACACTTATTTAGTTATGGATGTATCCACTTGGGTATTTGTAGTCAATATCTACATTTCTATAGCTACACAATGAAGCCAGGCCATTTGTACTTTTTTTGTACATTTGTAACCATTGTCCAAAAGTAACTTTTTGCCATACTTTTTTGATTTTTTTGAGAAGCATTTTTTATTGTGCCTATATGAAAAATGAATGATCTGTATTTTTGTCATGAGTCATTCAAAACTGGATATTTAGTTGTACATGCTCATTTTCCCTATTTTTACATTTAAATTGCCTTTGCTGTCATCCAAACACTCACTGTAAGTTATTTTTTAAAACACTAATAATTTCATAACACTGTTAAATATAATCTTTAGCAAATCTCCTAAAGATTAATATCCAGTTTTAATTGCGTATGATGATGTAATACCTAAATTCAATTGGAACAATAAAATGTAATTATAGTTTTCAGTGTTTTATTTTTAATTTAGTGAGACAATATAGTATAGAATTTTTATGTCTCTGCATTTTATTGGTTATTGGCTTAAATAATATCTGAAAAGGGGGCGAGGCCATGTTGTGCTGAGAAGAGGAAGAGTTGTAGTAGAGTGTTGTTACCATGTCGTCATTTTATGCCGGACTTCTTCACAAATGAGGGTCAATTCAACGCTGGATTTGCACAAAAGTTTAACATGACGACACATGCTGTGGAGTTGAATCAACTCCGCAGCAACTACATAAATTTATCCAATAACTATTCAGAAACATCCAGATGCATTCTAAAAGTTGTAACTTCTTCCTGAGTCTCTCCATCAGTGTCCGACTCCGGTTCGAACATGTAAGGCTGAACACTGTTACTGACAATCGTCATTTTGGCTGCGTGAGATTCTCCAGCTTTGTTGTTGAGCAACCGAAGCACGAGGTGTTAAAGCTCCGCCCTCTTCTGGAAAGAGCAGCTCATTTGCATTTAAAGGGACACACAAAAACGGTGTGTTTTTGCACACACTCAGATAGGGGCAAATTTGACAAGCTATAATAAATAATTCATGGGATATTTTGAGCTGAAACTTCACAGACACTTTCTGGGGACACCAGAGACTTATTTTACTTCTTGTAAAAGGGGCATTATAGGTCCCCTTTAAAGTATACTTGCAAAGGCCAATTTTTACTTACATTTGGCGCTTGATGAAATAATTTTTTTATAACCCTGTCATTTAGATTTGAGCCCCGTGGATGTGAGCCAGTGTTGATTGTGGAAAGGTGTTCAGGTGCTCTTGTCTGTGTCTGAGAAGGTAGCAAAAATCACATATGTGCTGCAATGAAAGTAAAGTCTCCATTGATATCGGATGGGTGCTTCCCTGAGGTTAGTTTCACTGAAATGAGCGCATGTTGTTTCTCGGATCCCTTTGGCGTGTGCTATTAATGAGAGTGGCAGGCTTGATAATGGAGTCGCTAGATGCCTGTAGGTTAAACATGGAGAGCTACACCTACTCAATCTGGTGGACTGGAAAGAGTAGCTAAAAGCGATGAAGTACACTTAATAATTCTATTGCTATGAGTATAGCCTGAGTTGGTCCAGACTTGAAAAAGTTCAATGCACCTTTTACGAAAATTCTTACCATTTAAAGTGTAACTTCGCTGATTTTCAACCCGCTTTGCATTGTTACAATATCTGTGGTATATGTAAATTAACTATGCTTACTCGTTCTCCGTGCTACCTGGACCGAGAAATTCATGTTTATTTGTCAGTAAACCCGTCATCTGGCGGACTTTAGACAGCTCCGGGGATTTTGTAAAAACTACAGATTTTACTTCCTCATTTTTGTATTCCCACTCACGGACAGTCAGATTAGGGCAGGCAGTTATTAACAGAACAGTTATTGTAGGGGTAGGTTATCAGTGAAAACTGTATCATATTATGTCTACTCTTTAAACAGCATTATCGTAAAAATGGAACACTATGGGAACAACATTCTTACCTGTACACAATGACGTTTTGTTCACTCTGAACTATGAGCAATCTACAAATTCAGTAAAGGACTGAAAAAAATCATACAGTGTGTGCACCTGCCTTTATTATGCATTTGTTTATCAGTGTACAGGTATATTAGGCTATAGTTATACAGTAGTAGCATTTTAGTGTCTGTGAGTTTTCTTAGTATGGTGGCTCTGAAGCAGTAGGACCTACTTAGCAGAATGTCATGTTCTTGTTTTCAGTGACCCATGAACTACCTTTATTCCCACTGGGGATTATTTATGGGGAAATTTAAGAGTAAATATCAGTGCAAAAAGCTGCAACTCCAAGGTTTGCCCTGTGGGTGGCAACATACCTGCAAATTTGCACCACCATAAAGTGCACACTTGCATGATCTCTCCTTAAAGATTAGTAAGAAAAAAGTGAATAAATCCAAAATATTTCATGTAAAACATTCCAGGACATTTTTGTTTTGTTGCTGGACAATACAATGGTATTTTGATGCCTTTGATGCTGCTAATGCCAATGTAGATCTGTTATTTGCTTATTATTCCTCTGTGCATCTAAATGGTTTCTTGTTTTCATATCTGATTGTCATGTCATACTTTTTCTCTCTTGTTCTTTTCCCCCACCGTCCATCCTGTTTCTCTCTCACTGTGATGCCCCTGTGATGCTGGAGAAGAAGGAGGACAAAGTGGTTAGCATTTTCTATTCTCTTTATGTCACTGTGCAGTATGAACACTGATCTTGTCTTTCCCTCACTCCTCTTATTCACATACAAGCTCCTCTGTGCATCTTCTATGTTCTTTTGAGTTTTACTGTGTTCATTTATTGCACTGTTGTGTTTGTTAGGCTTTGGTGATGTGAACTTGATATGAGAACTTCGTTATGGCTTCTCTTCATATATGCTACCTGCATAACACCCAGATTTGCAAAAGTTTTATGTGCATTTAAGCATGTGCAAACTTAATATTGTACAAAAAAGCTAATCTGCTTTCGTATTCTCATGAGGATTGTGTTTTTAGATGCGTTTTGTCAGATTTTATGGATTTCCTTTAATTATTATGTTATTTGGGTGACCCATCAGTAAACACCCAAAATACAGGGTGATGTCATTGCAAATAGATTAATTAGCAATCAATTTATCAAACCTGAAAGTCATTTTAGAAACAGCATGGGTGGTGTCATTGTGGCAAGATGGAGACTATGAGAACAGGTCAAATGTGGATGTACTACATAATGTGGTGGAGAATTTAATTTCTGTGTGTGTGTGTGTGTGTGTGTGTGTGTGTGTGTGTGTGTGTGTGTTTGTGTGTGTGTGTGTGTGTGTGTGTTTGTGGGGACCAAGTGTCCCCAGAAGGATAGTAATATCTGTAAATTTTGACCTACATTTTTTTGGTCCCCATGAGGAAAACAGCTTATAAATCATACTAAATAAAGTGTTTTGAAAATGTAAAAATGCAGAAAGTTTTCTATGATGGGTAGGTTGTATATTTAGAATATACAGTTTGTACAGTATAAAAATCATTTTGTCTTTTAAAGTCCCCATAAAACATGGAAACCAGTGTGTGTGTGTGGTTTAGGTATACCCCTACGTTATGGGGAAAAATGTCCCCACAAAGATGGCAATATCTGAAATCCTTGTCTTTGTGGGGACATTTTTTGGTCCCCATGAGGAAAACAGCTTACAAATCATTGATGGTTTTTGAAAATGTAAAACTGCATAAAGTTTTCTGTGATGGGTAGGTTTAGGGTTAGGAGATAAAATACACAGTTTATACAGAATATATAGAATATACAGAATATACAATCTTTCTGTATTTAACGATTTGATTAAAATAATTTTTGATTATTTAAATTTTGGTGTCAGTAAGATTTTTTGCAAGAAATTAATACTTTTATTCAGCAAGGACACATTAAATTGATCAAAAGTAATGTAAAAGTAATGTAAAGACATTTATAATGTTACAAAAGATTCAAAAGCACCAAATCAGCATATTAGAATTCTGAATTCTTAGATTTCTGAAGCACAGGAATTTTTAAAAACGTATGAAAATTTTAAATTGCAATAATATTTCACAATTACTTTTTTTTACTTTATTTTTGATCACATAAATGCAGCCTTGGTGAGCTTGGTGACGTCTTTCAAAAACATTAAAAATTGTACTGATCAAAAACGCTAGTGTATATTAATTATCTAATTATATATTTTTTTGTCATATAGATCTACATATTTTATAGGTGTCATATGGAGTAAAACGTCATACTTGAATTCGCCTGGTATGTAGTGAAAGCTTCATGGCTAAAATTGGCTAACAATTACCACATGCAGAAGCTTCCTTTAAATATGGACATGTCTAACCTATGTATACAATAATTGTTTGTTAATCACCCACAATACACCTATTAAGCAGATGCATTTTGTTACATTTCACAAGCAAAATTTATTTGTGATCTCAGGGCCTGAGAATGTGTTAAAAGAATGCTTGGCCTGCTATACTAAAATGTCCATGCACTGTGCCTTCTCCCATGGAGCTGCATTTGTTAATCAGAACAGTGCCATATACTTCAGTGCCGCAAAGAGATCCCTGTAAATTCAATTCAGAGCTCATTATCCCAATGATTATCAGGCCTCTTGGTAATATCTGTGTTTTCTTCTTTAGCCAAGCGTTTCTTTCTGAGTGCTGCTGTTTTTGAAGTCAGATTCTTTTCCCTAGGCGGTACACTCGCCTCTCTGTCTCTTGTTCTCTCATTCTTTCTTTTTTCCAAGGATCCATTTTAGACTATGGTCAGCCGGGCTGGGCTTTGGCGTTGTTTTTTTTTAACACCAGAACTTCAGTGCTACTGGAAAACACCAGCAATGTGTCATTTCACTGCCCACCTCCTCAAAGCGACACCATGAAATGATTAGTATTGATCTTTCTGCTCTTCCTTTGCATCTGGTTTGTGGATGCTTCATTGACAGGGACATTTGACCCATGTCTTTCTGTGAGGACCAGTGTTGTTTTAGTATATCACTGAGATTCTATTATAGTTTTTATTAATATTTTGAATCAGTTTTTTTTTAGTTTTTATTTTAATTTTAGTTAAAGATTTAGTAGTTTTGTAATTTTTTGGTACACTGTAAAAAATTATATGATCAAAAAGTCATGACAACATATGTTTTTAAGCTACTTTAAATCTGTTTAATATATTTTAAGTTTTAAATGAATTATACAGCCAAGCTGATTGTACTTAAAAATTTAAGGCAGTGTAGTTTTTTTACAGTGTAGTTTAATTAGTCAAAATCTGCTAAGAGGTAATTAAATGTAACAAATCGTAAATTTATCATCTTTTATTGTATAGTTTAAAAACATTTTATCAAATTTGATAATTGCCTTAATCTTTTAAACCCCTGAGAAGATGTATTCAAACTACATTTTATAAAAATCACCTGTCAAGTTTATAATATAATATATTGAGAGTCAAATTAGATAACTACAGGGACTCATCTAAAGATGACTCATTTAACAGTTCATGCATTGCCAAAATTATGAAAAAAAGATCATTCAAGAATAGAAAATTATTGAAAATATTCAAATCAGGGATGTCAGAATCAGCATGCGTAGTTTGTGCAAAAATATTATCTTTCAAAACCAACAAATGTTGAACGATGTTCACTAACTCGGCAAAGTTTTTCAATTGGATTGGCGTTTATTCACTTTATCATACAGTATGATGTATTTCACTCACTTTTTTATCATTCCGATTCAATTTCAGTGAGTAAAGAACAAATTTATTCTCACGTGCATTATGTATTATGCACGTTATCAACTCTAACAGACAGCATTGAAGCTGCTCAGGCCGCTGTTCAGCCTCTTCTCAGAAAGGGATGACAGTCAAAACATCCGGTAGTGTTGGATTTCCAGAAAATGCGTATACTTGCTGGACCTCTCGTAAATAATACTGTGTATTGTGCACATTATTTTTTTGACAGACATAGATGTCGTCGTGATATTCAAATGATGTAAATTTGAAAACAGATGGATCATAAGGTAATAATTATTTATTTCTTAGCCAGCAAGTATTCAGTGAAGTGACTGATGCCCATGAGTCTGTTACAATATTAGTTCTGTAAAATTTGTATTTCTAATATTCTAATCAACAGCCAGCCTAGGTTTTTTGCCGGACGTGATGTGTAAGGTAGTGTTGTCAAAAGTACCGACCGCAATACGAAGTCTGTACTGAAATTTTAAAAATGTGACGCTTTGAGCACTGTTAAGCGGATTCGTAAACACATTTGACTGGCCTTTGTGTTCACGCGCTCATCCGATATGTCTGTGATTGGCTACAATGATCAACGCACGGGAGCGTTTGAAAGCACATGGAAGTTTTTGAATTTGAAAGCGGGAGCGTTTAAAAGCAGGCATCTCCTGTGTGTATCTGTCTAAGCGCTCGGTGAAGAGCATCATTGACCTATTTACAACATGTTTTTGAAGCGTTGATCATTATAGCCAAACACAGACATATCGGATGAACGTGTGAACACAATTGCCAATAAGAGGTGTTTACGAATCCGCTCAACAGTGCTCAAAACGTCATATTTTTAATATTTCAGTACAGACTTGGTATCGGGGGTCGGTACTTTTGACAACACTAGTGTAAGGGGTGATCTATGTTTGATTTTTGGATAATTATGCTGGAGACGTTCAAGCGTTTTTTGCAAAATTCATTATACTTATTTTACAGTTTGAAGTTTATTTGGTGGCTTAAATAAATTACATGTTAAAGCTACAATATGTAGTTTTTCTGCCGCTAGAGGTCACCTATTCAAAACAAAGGCGTAGCTTGATGACGCCAAGTTTGAACGCGGAATCTTGGGAAATGTCGTCTTCACCTCACAGTCAGTGAAAAAGAATCTGGACGGGACCCGAGCAGAAATCATGTTCATGAATGAGATTATTAACATTACTGTAGTATGAAGCAGCGCAGGGCCGAGCGATGTTGGAGCTGAACGAGGCTGCTGGAGCGATTACTAATGAGAGGGGAATGTGACACATGGCTCTCAAGCACTTTTATTTTGCCACAGTCACCGTTTTCGCTTCTTCCGGTCAAGCGTATGAGGTAACACAGCGCTGATTATCATATTAGATACATTTTACTGTGTTGAAAATGATGTTATAACGTTACTCTGTGCATTCGCTCGTCTCGTATCCTTGGTTAAAATCGTGATTTTCTCACAATATACAAATAGTTGGAAACATTTGGGATATTGTAAGTACTCAACTGAACAAAATATATAACACTGGCCTAGTGGTTTTTGGATATTTTACTGCAAAATTCTTACATATTTTCATTAAAAATCAAGTTAAATTTTTACCAGTAAATGTGTGGTTTTGATGCACAAAGTTTGTTTTTATAGTCTCTTATAACAAAAATCTTTATTTAAACCCATGAAAATGCAGATCATTTTGTAAATAATAGTGAAAAATCTTTTTTTTCCCATAGTGTATGTATATGTGTGTGTGTGTTTCTGTAATAGTTTTTGTTGATTTTTATTTCCGTTTTAGTTTTTTTTAGTACATCAAGCTAAACTAAATTAAATAAGAAATGTTGTCTAGGCAACTGACAATTTTTTTTTTTAATGGTTTTAGTTTTAGTTAACTACAATAACCCTGGTGAGAACAACTGTCTTTTTTAAAGGCCTTTTGTCAGACAGCAGGACTTTATGTAGTGAAAATACGAGACACAGATCCAGCTAGTGGGGATTTGGGTTTGAGGTCTACGGGGACAAGTAATGTAACAATGAAATGCACACATGCACAAATGGCTGATGGTACCATGGGAGGCATTGTATTCATAGGCCTCATCAATCTGCTTAATTCAGAGAAGATCCGATGTTTGGAGAGGAAGTAGAGCTAAACTTATGACTGCATCGATCCGCAGATGGCTTGTCAAGCGCGAGATGTATGTCTTGGTGACGAAAGAGTGAAAGTTGGTTTTGTAACATCAGCAGGGAGATGAAATAGATTATTTACTCTATTGATCCAGTATTTAACAATCAGAATGGTCTTTGTACGAGGGACGGGTGAAGAAGTGTTTTGCGAGAGGGCCGGTGGGTGAGCGTCTCCAGGCGCTGATGTACTGGCTCATTAGATGGAATGGACAGTAATGTCTTTTGTGGCAGTCTTTCATCCTTATTCGGGATTTATAACATGCTGAATTATGGGTCTAGCTCTGCCTGTTGCCGCCCCAATTCATCAAGCTGTCGGAGGTGGAAGCGTGAACTGCGTTCTCCCTTTTCCTCCACTCACAGAACTCAAGCACTCCATTTATTCACCCCGTTTGTGTGGACCTGACACCAACGGATGACCCTGCTTGTACGCATCTCGCCGAGTGATGGAAATTAAATGATATTAACAAGATGGAGGAAGAGGCGGAGTCTGGTGATGAATGAGAGGCCTTCAGTTGCTAGTCAAACACAGCCAGCCGGAGTGAGATGACGGCTCGGTGGGAAATTGTTAAGATGCTCAGCGGTTGTAGCATTTACGTGATATAAAGGAAATTCAGACCTTTTTAAAGTAAATCTTTTCAGTTGGTCCCCAACACAGTACCAAAATTGTTTATTATACAGAAAAAAAAACAGTGCTGTTAAATTGATTTTAACATTTCATTTTATCTCTATTGACGACCTTTGATGTTAAAGGGATAGTTTACCCAAAAATTTATATTTTCCCACGATTTACTCACCCTCAAGCCATCCTAGGTGTATATGACTGTCTTCTTTCAGACAAACACAATCAGATATATATTTAAAAAATTTTGTGGTTCATTTTCATTTTCGTTGTGGTTTGTGGTTTAGACAGAGAGACCATACAAACAAGCGTTGCATTGGATTTTCGACTGACAGGAATGTATTAGCAGAGCTTTTGAGAGTTCAGGAGTTTGTTTCAGTGAGCTGTGATGGGCACGTTGTGGTACTGCATGGAGAAGAGCCACTGGAGATATTCATATGTCGATGATCAATCGATTAGTCAATTTCAGCATAAGCGCGTTTGATAATCTCTTTTTAAGAGGTTCTGGATCCATTCACAACAAACAGCTTTTGCCTGCACACTCAAGTACTGTTCATGCATATGTAAACACAAGAGCTGAGACTGAGACTAATTTTTCTTGCATCACAAAAGCATGGACAGAGTTCGGTTTTACAGAAACAAAAATATACTTCTTTTAAATATAAAAAACACTGTCTCTTACATTCTCTTAATCTTGCATTGAAAGGGTGGAGAGGGACGAATGCTTTAGTGTAATCCAGGACACGCTTGTATTGGATAACACATGCCCACACATACATACAGATGGGAGAAGTTCAATTTTTTTTTTTTTTTGTGGACAATCCACTAAAGAAAATGAAGAATGTCTCTCTGACATTTTTGTAAAGTCTTCAGTCTCAAACAGATTCATTAAAAGAAGTTATTATTCACCCAAAAATGAAAATTCTGTCATTAATTACTTGCCCTCATGTCGTTCCACACCAGTAAGACCTTCCTTCATCTTCTGAACACAAATTAAGATATTTTTGATGAAATCCAAGTGGTATCTGACAGCAATTTAACCACCATTTTCAAGGTCCAGAAAGGTACTAAAGACATCTTTAAAATAGTCCACATGACTGCAGTGGTTCAACTTTAATGTTATGAAGCGATGAGAATACTTTTTGTGCTCAAAAACAAAACAAAAATAATGACTTTATTCAACAATATCTTCTCTTCTGTGTCATTCTTGTACGTTGTTTACGTTCAGCGCTTCCAGGTTCTACATCAGAAGGCCGGCTCAGTATTGGTCGGCTTGTGTGACACTGAAAAAAATCAGTCTATACTGCATAATGAATCTCTTATTTACATAGTCTTTATACTTTGTTGGTTATAACAAAATGAATTACAAGTATGCAGAGCTCACGCTGAACAAACTATGGCGTATTGAGCAGATTCTGACTAACTTAATCACCTCTGATTGGCCATTGCATTCACACTCTCTTCAGACATGTCTGTGATTGGCTACAATGCTCAATGCTACAAAAACACATAAATAGAAACCTTTGATGCTCTTCACAGAGCGTGCTCACAAATACAAGGGAGCGTTTGAAAGCAGCGTCTATCAGCGGGTAATGCATTGACCCGGTACTCAATACTACAGGTACTGCAGAAAGACTGGTACTGTTACGTTTTTAAAATTTAAATATCGACTTGGTACCGAAGTACCGGTACTTTTGATAACCCTATAGTCTTTAATCTCAAAAGAACCAGAAAAATGTTATTCCTTGTGACCCATTTAATATCTAACTTCAATTTTAAAGGGTCACCCCTCCCAGGGATTGAACCTACCAACATATTGCTTGCAGCACAGATCCTGAATCTTCTGGCTATCACAACTGTCTTGTGCTTTTACAGTTCTTGCAAGGAAAATTTCTTGGGATAACTCAGTTTGTTGAATTATAAAGCAATTGCTGAATTACCCCTTCTGTAATATTGTAAAGCTGTGCATTATTAATCCTGTATTACACTTTTACTGTCTGTACACATGAACAAATCATCTGAAACCAGTTTGTCTTGGTTAAAACGGCTTCCTCCTTCTGTCTTGGTGTCTATAGCGATCTGTGATCTGAGAGCAAGTGTCTCTCTCTCACACTCTGTACAGTGTTGTGGGTTGTTGGAGAAGAGGTGGCTGGTATTTGAGTGTTGTAATCCGTGTGGGGAGGGTCGGGGTCTGTGCCTGACAGCTGGGGATTCTGCTGCTGATTTACTTTAGATTAGTTTGGAGCTCAGCCAGCACTGTTCAATCACAGCATAATGCTTTTTCATTGTAAGAGTGCTGCCCCTCTTGCCCCTCTCTGCCCTGTACACACCATGCCATCTCTTTATCAACACCCCTCTCACCATGCCTACATTATGTCATGCGTGGGTGTTTTTTTTGTTTGTTTGTTTTCAAATTAAAATTGTGTATAATTAGCCAGGTGTATAGAGTAGAGTCAGAAATTAACAGGGGCTCCGGGTCAAAATTGCTACCAACAGAGACAAAAATTCCCCTTGTGCATATGTGGGGTAAAAATGCCCTGCTGCAAATTCCTTGGTTTTCTGTCTATAACTGATGTTTGATTCATAATCCTGATTTAAATTTTTTTTTTATTTAGTGTTTCTGCAGACTGTACTTGCGTTCTCAGATATTTGTATTTGCTGTTTTAGAGGCAGCATTGACATTGTTAGGTAAAACTATTATAAAACGGTTTTCTGTAATTAAAATAAAGCTGAAATAAAATATGAATATTAGATGAAAAATTTAAACTTTACTTTAAACTTAAACTTTAAGTATGGATGTTGCATTGTCAGCTAATTGAAATAAGTTGAAGTAATTAAACGGAAATAAAAATAAATCAAAGCTATAGAAATATTTGAAAAAAAAAAATGTCATAACAAAATTAACCAAACTTAAACTAAAATGAAAGCAGAAAGTATAATTTCTTGTGAAGGCCTCATCGACACGACAGCCAGTGGCATAGTTCCTCGACAAACCATCCATACCGGCGTGATGAATACGATGGATTGAACTGGAATAAATACTTTGAATGTTGCGATCCTATCGGGCTTATGATAGCTACCTGAATCGTAACAAAGCACTGTTTGCCAGAGGAGAACTGGCCCCCCGACTAAGCCTGGTTTCTCCCAAGGTTTTTTTTTCTCCATTTTAACACCTATTTGCCACCTGTTTGCCACCTGATGTCACCTGTTGGAGTTTGGGTTCCTTGCCGCTGTCACCTTTGGCTTGCTTAGTTGGGGACACTTGACATTTGACATTTGATATTCAACAGTGCTTTGCATCTGCCTACATTGAATGCATTTTCTTTAAGAACTGCTGTGCAGCCAAAATTATATACCATTTATCACTGTGAAGCTGCTTTGACACAATCTGCATTGTAAAAAGCGCTATATAAATAAAGGTGACTTGACTTGACTATAAAAATAAAAGCTAATTCAAAAAATTTATAAATACTGTAATAGTATATAAGTAATATTCAATTAACACTGTTTAGAGATTTGTTTTTGAATATGTGTCTAATATGAAGTGTTTCAGTGGGGAAAAAATTAATTAATTCGATTTTATGCAGTAGGTAACAACTATAATTGTTATTTTACTTAATTGATTGAAGTATGTGGTATTCATGGGTGACACACTTTTTGTGGGTAAGGGGAAAAACATGCTCTTATGAAGGTAAAATAGACTGGAAAATCACTTCCTGGGGACAAATATTGCCCTTTTTAATGGAAAGGTTAATGTCTGACACTGATACAGAGTGATGTTAGGTTTCGATAAAGATGATTGAGTGCGTGAATCACATGAGATTAGGGTTTTATTCCTCCCGTCTTGTCATGTGAAGATGTTGTCTGCTTTTATAAACACTGAAGCTGCCTGTCAGTTCAGTATGATACTATAAAAGAACAATGGTACATTTAATAAGAGTAGAATATTAAATTGTTGCCCATAAAACTGTTTCTGTTGTTAATAAAAATTAATTTTATCTGCATTTCAATTCGCGCTCAGTGCTTTACTGTCAAATTTACAATAAACAAACGTAATATTGTTAGTAACTGCATTTATTAATAGTAATTTTATGATTAAATCAACTTTATGATTAAAAATTCTCCCAGTGCTACCAAATCAGGTCCTGGTACCACCATCTGAAGAACTTGGTGCTACTGCTCTCAAAGGTTGAAGCCCTGTATGGTATTAAAATTTTATAAAAATAGTGTTAATTTGTTTAGTTTATGGTTCCAGTACAGCCAAAACATGTCAATTTTGATTTTGAGTTTAGATTTATTAAATAAGTTAGTTGAGTGACAGAAAGTAAAAGAAGAAAGAAAAAGAAACGGAAACTAGGACAGGAGTTCTGGTAGCAGGTGGCACATTTGAACATTTCGTTTTCCGACTATAACCACAGAGCATGTTTGTCTGGCAAGGACATCAACAGCAGAAGGCTGCGTGTGCGTAAGCTTACGCATTGTATATGTTTGCGTCTGTCTGTGTGTGTACGTGTGTGTGTGTGTGTGTGTGTGTGTGTTTGCGCTGTGTAAGATCACTTGTTTGGCCTTGCATCCGCAGGATCAATGGTAGTCTTCACTGAGTAAAGTTATGCAGTGAGCTAGGGAATTTTTTAACATATCCCCAATGGTGCTGGGCGGCTGCCTGGATAAATATAGACGTGTTGATGCGTGTCTCTCTCTCTCTCTCTCGCTTACTCTCTCGCTCAACCTCCCAAGCTTTTAATCAAAAGCAATCTGGAGGAGGGAAGTGGAAAAAAGGAGAAAAAAATTTGGAATGTGCCAAGATCTTTTGTGTTCCTCGCTCCTGATCCTCCTGCTAAAGGAATCAGCAGGCAGGCTTTCTGTGTGTGTGGAGGAGGGTGATGGATAGCGCTGCTAATGTTTGCGTGTAGCGCGGCCCGACCCTCCATGCTTTTCCCCACAGTTCCTGTGAATCTTCCCTACAGTGACCACGGTCAATGCCTTTGCTCTGTGGGCATGTGATTACATCCCACGGTCCTCGCAATTTCAAGTTTCAACCTCTTGTTTCAACAGCACCCACCGTTCTGTCAGCTAACATTACTACCTTATATGCATTGTTTGTCTTTACATTTATCCCTGCTAGCATAACAGTTTCCTCTCTGTCTCATTTTTTTCAGTTCACACCTCCTCCTGCCTACATTATCCCTTATAGCGGGCTGCCGTTTTGTCTGTCAGACCTGAGTCACGTATCGCAGGGTTTCAGTGTCTCTGCCAGATTAGCTCTTTTTTAACGCCTCAGCTTTTATTTTTGGTCAATACATGATGGAGAACAGTTTAACTGACAACCTTGGCAATGTACAGGCTTTCATCTGTAGCTTTGTAGACCCTCTGTCAGTGAAGACATGTTTTATGTGAACATGGTGCATGTACAGTAATTTATATATTAACTTTTTTGTCCTATCTATTAGTTTATTTAAAAAAAAATAGGGTTCCATTTGTTAACATTAGTTAACACGAGCTAAAAATTAAACAGACTTTTAAAGCATTCATTAATCTTAGTTAATATTCATTTCAACACATTTCAATACATTATTAACATTAAAAATGGTATCTGTTCATGTTATTTAAAGGACCTGAGCTAACATGAACTAACAATGGGCAATTATATTTTTATTAACCATGCTCATTGTCAGTTAATATTAGTTAATGCATTAACTAATGTTAACTAATGGAACCTTATTGTAAAATGTTACCAAAAATGTTTAATGCAGTTTAAAATGCATGTTTATAAATAGTTTTTTAAAAATAAATGATTAATAATAATAATAATGATGATTATAAAATAAATAATAATAGTTATTATTATTAATTATCATTATAATAAATATTATTATTAGGGATGCACGATACCATTTTTTAAGGACCGAGTACGAGTACCGATATTTTTTTTCTGGTACTTGCTGATACCGATACCGATGCCTATACATTTATTAATTTCTCTCTCTCTCTCTCTCTCTCTCTCTCTCTCTCTTTTTTTTTTTTGGTGATGTTGCAGTTTTCCAAACACAACACAGTGAGACTAATGAATGTAGGACAGCTTCTTTATTATTACTCTAATGAAAAAAGTAATAATTTTTATGTGCTTGTCACAAACTTAAAGAACAAAAATTTCACAGTGTCCAATAACATTCAAAGGGCATAATTACCAATATATATAATTGTTGTTATATAAAAAGAAATTTACAAGCAAATTACAAACAATACAACAAATACTATAGAGATACAAATTAAATAAACTTGTTTTTTAGATACAGTAGGTTTATTTACCATGTATACGTTTATTTAACATCTTTTGTTGTTTTATTAGCATTAATAACAAATATTTAATTAGGCTATGGTCCCTTTAAGACCAAATCCATGGATACTGACACACATCCTGTTTTAACCCAAATGTTTACGTCCACTTAAGCCATAACCAACTGTATTTACGTGAGATACTCCACACGATGGACATTTTGACAACTATGTGTGCATTTGACCATTCAGGTACAAGGAGAACTGATTGCGCGCTGTCTGAGAGAACTGGGATCGCACGCAAGAAAGAGAGAGAGCGCGTTTCTGGTCTGTGTCATTCAGCGCGTTTCCGCCTATCCCGCCTTCACTAAACGATAACGAATTGTGATTGAATGCATGCAGTTCGCAATGTGTGGATTGTCATCAATAATTTTGAAGTATTTCCACACCTCTGAGGCTGACATTGTTTCTGCTGCTGCCGTTGGTGTCTCTGTGCACAGAAAATTCTGTCAGTTACGTCACGTGAGGTATCGGCCTTTGGTATCGGGGGTATTTTTACGAGTACGAGTACAAGTACATGAGCTTGGTATCAGCCCCATACTGGTATCGGTATCGGTGCATCCCTAATTATTATTTATGACTTATTCTTTAAAAGGTATATTTTTGGGGAATAATGATAACATGTATTCAAGGTGCAAGGAAAGTGTATTATTACATTTTACACCACGTGTTGTTGTTTTTTAGAAACCATATAAGGGCCAACATGATTTTTTTAAAGATTTGTCTTTTTCTTTATCATGGACACAACTGATGTCATTGACCCAGAATCATGAACTGCATGAATGTGCCATCTTCATTTCATCTGTCTTTTTTCCCCCTAGTATTATATTTTACACACAGGCGAAGTGTGCAATTTTTTCCATGTCAAAACACTCATATCCCAGATTAAAATAAATAAATAAATTAATTAATAAAAAAGGCAATTTGTAGGTTGATTAATTTGTTGCCGACCACCCTTACACAGCAATACTGACATAAGTTTGAAATATGATATTTCTTCTACCCCAGGTAATGTGGGTATGTAACCAGTGCCGAAGGCAACAGGATATACTCACTAAATCAGGAGAATGGTTTCCCAGCCATGGGCCCAAGCCTGGAGAGCTGGGGTCAGCAGTGAGTGAACCAGCCATGTGTGGAGACCCCGTTGGAGAGAAGAAGTTGCGCTCTAGGTCTCAGAACCCTCTTAACTCCTCCGTTTCTACTGCCCATGACGCCCAGCCACCTGCCCCAACCGACCCCAGAAAAGGCTCCTCTACAGGGTCAGCTGACACGCTGTCATCGCGCTCACGCAGTGAGCCTCCACAAGATAGGTACATTTCAACCTCTTTTCACAGCAATAGCACACAACAACGTGCCAGTCAATTCCTGATGGACAAAATCAAGTCCTGTCCTACATTTTTTCTCATTTGAAAAGCCGTTTAACTTGAATATACATCACAATAAGGGAAAAAAGTGTATTTTATATACAACTCATATTCCGGAAATGGGATGTTTTTTAAATTTGAAAAAATGAAAACTAAAAGACTTTCAAATCACATGAGCCAATATTTTATTCACAATAGAACATAACAAATGTTTAAACTGAGAAATTTTACAATTTTATGCACAAAATGAGCTCATTTCAAATTTGATGCCTGTTACAGGTCTCAAAATAGTTGGGACGGGGGCATGTTTACCATGGTGTAGCATCTCCTCTTCTTTTCAAAACAGTTTGAAGACATCTGGGCATCGAGGTTATGAGTTTCTGGAGTTTTGGTGCAGGAATTTGGTCCCATTCTTGCCTGATATAGGTTTCCAGCTGCTGAAGAGTTTGTGGTCGTCTTTGATGTATTTTTCATTTAATGATGCGCCAAATGTTCTCTATAGGTGAAAGATCTGGAATGCAGGCAGGCCAATTCAGCATTCGGACTCTTCTACGACGAAGCCATGCTGTTGTAATAGCTACAGTATGTGGTTTTGCATTGTCCTGCTGAAATACACAAGGCCTTCCCTGAAATAGACGTCGTCTGGAGAGTAGCATATGTTGCTCTTAAACCTTTATATACCTTTCAGCATTCATAGTGCCTTCCAAAACATGCAGGCTGCCCATACGGTATGCACTTATGCACCCTCATACCATCAGAGATGCTGGCTTTTGAACTGAACGCTGATAACACGCTGGAAGGTCTCCCTCCTCTTTAGCCCAGAGGACACGGCATCTGTGATTTCCAACAAGAATGTCAAATTTGGACTCGTCTGACCATAGAACACTTTTCCACTTTGAAACATTTTAAACACAGGACACGACGGCGCTTCTGGACCATTCCAAGTATTCCTGGGCCCTTTTACTGATGTCATTGACACAATCATGCCGATGAGTGATGCAGTGTCATCTGAGGGCGCGAAGACAACGAGCCCTTGTCCCTTACGCACAGAGATTTCTCCAGTTTCTCTGAATCTTTTGATGATGTTATGCATTGTAGATGATGAGATTTAATATAATATACAACCTGAATTCCAGAAATGTTGGGACGTTTTTTAGCCTTTGCAATTTGACGTTGAGAAACATTGTTTTTAAAGTATTCCACAATCTTTTTACACACTGTTTTACAGACTGGAGAGCCTCTGCCCATCTTTACTTCTAAGAGACTCTGCCTCTCTAAGATATCCCTTTTATAGCTAATCATATTACAGACCTGATATCAATTAACTTAATTAGTTGCTAGATGTTCTCCCAGCTGAATCTTTTCAAAATGTCTTGCTTTTTCAGCCATTTGTTGCCCCCATGCCAACTTTTTTGAGACCTGTAGCAGGCATCTAATTTGAAATGAGCTCATTTAGTGGATAAAAGTGTCAAATTTCTCTCTTTAAACATTTGTTATGTTATCTGTGTTCTATTGTGAATAAAATAATTGGCTCATGTGAATTGAACGTTTTTTAGTTTTCATTTTATTCAAATTTAAAAAACGTCCCAACATTTCCGGAATTCGGGTTGTATATTATATTATATTAAGATTAACTTCTGTTTCATGCTGACTTTAATAATTACATTGTTGTATTTACCTGTATATTATTTTACTGACATGATATACAGTATTTACACATACATACGAAGATGACCTGATTAAAAAGTGTTAAAAGGTATCTACTCTATTTAAATCTGAGCCTTCCATGCTGAAGAAAATAAGAGGAAATGAAGCAGTCAGTTAGGTTAACATTATTTAGAAAATTGGTTTCCACTCCAATCAAAAATTACATGATAAATGTGACCATTTAAATGAAAAAAAAAATTTGTTAGCTTTTGTAGCAAGGGCGCCGCCATCTTGCAGTACTACAACATGTGACATCACGGGGTTGGTTGGATCCATTGGATTAATGAAAATTGTTATAGTGTCGATTCTGGTCTTTGATTTTTCTGCTTAGTTGCTGTAATCGTTACTAATAGATAAACTCATAAAATCTGTCATTAAGTAGTTGATCAATTGAGGGCTCCAGTTCTATTTGCAAGGAAATTCTGGGCTGATAAAAAATATGCAAACAAAAATAATTCAGGGCTTCAGCGGTGAAGGAAAAGTTGGTTAAAAACTTCATTGCACGTAATGCAGAAGGATCCAGATGAAGGCAAGGAAGATGATGAGATTACGGATAACGTTTGGAGAATATCCAGTGTATCAGTCCTGATTGGTAAACGTGGACTCACAGTGAGAAATGTTTATTTTGAGGTTTGCATCAGCTTTGATCTCTGTATGTTGTGGAATGACAAACCGGTGTTTATAATGGTTGTGGTTTATTTTAATTTCTGACAGTCATTTTGGCAACATATTGTATAGCCAAGTATGGAAATCTTGAGACAGTGGAACTTGTGTTTGAATGTGTATCGTGAAGCGAAGAAATAGTGTTCTTAGTACTGAGGGAAAATGGACTGTTTTTTCCTTTGCTTTAACACTGTAAAACTCATTATTACATCCAGGAGCAATGCAATAGTGGCCTCCCTTTTGTCTTCTGATGCCTTGTGGCTTTCCAGTTTCCATCTTTCACTGTCTTTGTCTTTATCTTTCACTATCTGTCCTCCACTGTCTGTCTTTAACTGACTCTCTATCGCTGTATCTGTTTAACTCACACAAGACAACCAACCCAGTGACGTCACAGGTTGTAGTACTGCAATATGGCGGCGCCCTTGCTACAAAAGCTATAACAAAACATCCCTTTTTAACTGGTTAGGGTGGAAGGCCAACTGGCTGCCAAACTTAAACACCAGCTTGACCAGACTAGGACCCCAGTTAGACCAGTTGAAGACCAGCTTGACAATGCTTGGAGACCAGATTAAACAAGCTCAGGCCTGCAGAACAGCTTAGGCTGGTCTTTTTATGACAAGCAAGCAGCATCAGGACGTTGCACCACTCATTTCGTTTCTATTTTTGAAGCATTGCACTGTTATGCCTTCAACCATGGTGCATTCTCACTAAAACAGCATCTAGTTCTTTTCAATGTGGACAAACATACTACTTGACACTTATCATATTGTGCCTGCTTAATATAAGGTGTGTGACTGTCTAAATCTCTGATGCTGTGTGATTATTTGACCTCTAGAAAAAAGCCACCAGCAGCCTCTGATCAGAATGGCAAGCCAGGGCCAAGAGGAGAGAGGCGGCGAGGGCTATCTAGAATCCAGTCCCAGGGTTCCGAAGAGCGAGAGTCCGGAGAAAATCGGAGAGAAAGTCGAAGACTGATGAAGACTCGCTCTCAGGAACACGACAGTCCTGAGACTAGAAGGACTGAGGGAGAGCAGAAATCACCCAGGGAACAGTGCAGGACTGACCCAAATGCTCCACATCATCCGGCCAAACTCCGGCCAGCGGAGCCTGATGGACGAATGCAGCCTAAGGTGAGGGAAGCAGGAGAGATGGTGCAGGACAACAGAGGTGCACGGAGATGGGCAGATGGGCGGCAGACCTCGCTGGAGGGGCAGCAGCAGGCCTACGTGCCAGAGAGGACCGCGGGGGGTACAGGTTTGCAGGGTGCACCGGCTATGCAGGGTCCTCCCGCTAAAACGAACCACACCCCACAGCCGCCAGCTCCGGGGTTCAGGGTGGGTCCTGCCATGCCCGCAGGCCCCCCTGAACTTAGAGAGCCTCAGGAATGGGACAGGAAGTTGCAGCCGAGCCACTTGGACCCTGGCTCGGCTGCACTACTGCGCAAATCGAAACGACAAAAAGCAGAGAGCATGCTGCGCAACGATTCGCTCAGCTCTGACCAATCGGAGTCTCTACGACCGCCCCCGCCCCGTCCGTACAAGAGCAAACGGGGCGGCAACAAGAGACAGATGTCCGTCAGCAGCTCGGAGGAAGAGGCTGGTTCGACACCGGAGTACACCAGCTGTGAAGATGTGGAGATCGAGAGCGTCAGCGAGAGAGGTGGGTCCGATGGATAACTGCTTTTGTATAATTTTATACATTTTATCATGTGTTTGCATAAACACAATTCTCCATAATTTAGGAAAGGAAACCAGCATCAACATAAATGTAACATTTGATTTGATTTATGAATTTGATAGTTTTTGCAACACGCACAAATGCAAACAAATGGATTAGCAATGATTATCGAGTGGTTATATGACTTCTTCTGAATGCTGCAAGGCTCTTTATTTCCTTTGTGTGCTAACGCCAGGGGTTTCAACCATTATTATTCGTGTATATTATTATATACACTACTATTGAAAAGCTTGGGGTTGGTAAGATTTTTAAAATCCATCAGAAATCATTCTAATGTTCTGATTTGTTGCTTAAGAAACATTTCTTATTATTATCATTGTTGAAAACAGTTGTGCTGCTTAATAGTTTTCTGGAAACCTGATTTTTTTTTTTTTTTTTTTGTCTTCAGAATTGAATAGAAAGTTCAAAAGAGCAGCATTTATTTGAAATGGATATCTTTCTAAACATTGTAGTTATTAGAATTGTCTTTACTGTCACTTTGATTGAACAATTTAATTAATGCTTGCTGAATAAAAGTAATAATTTAATGAAATAAAGTATTACTAACCCCAAACTTTAGAATAGTAGTGTATTAGAAAATATAACAGTTCATTTTTATTTCTTTATTTTTTTTTTTTTTTCATATTGGGGTTCTGGGGTTCATGTAAACTGTTGAAAACCTCATTTATGTACTAATAAATTGCAAATCCAAGTTTCAAAAACAGTATTTTACAGTATATTTACAGTGTATATGTAAAGGTTGAAGCTTATTCACATGGCACTGTGTTGTTAGTCTGGCAAACTGACTGAACACAGACTTAAAAGGTCAGTGTATTAACACAAGCCAGGGGTGAAATGTAAACATTGTGGGGTGAATAGGAAAGACAGACTATGGAAGAAGGAATGAGAGACTAAAAATAGGAGAACAGGAGATTGAGAGGAGGCTGAGCAGAACATAAGTTTGCTCTTATCAGTGGAACAACATTTCATCAGTTTCAACAACCTCACAAAACAACAGGTAAGAGAATTGACTCTTTCTCCTTAAGAATAGGTATAGAACAATTGAAGTTGTACTTTTGTTATGTTGAACTATATGTAAAGCTGATATATTGGTTGTTAAAGGCCAAAGAATGGAGTTATAATTTCAACTTTAAACTTAAAATGTATTTTTCAGTTGTACAAAACTGGGTGATTATTCAATAGTGGGCACTTTTACCAGAGGTTAATTTTTGCATTAAATTTTCCTTTTGTCTTGGAAAGATGCCTTCATCATTTGATTTTTTGTACTTTTTATATGCATTTATCATTTATTCATCTATAATCTATTTTATCTTTTACACTTGTGCCAGGCCTATAGTAGACTTTCACTTTTAATATATAAAAAAAATAATTGCGTTTAATATAGATCTAATCTAGCTGCAATTTTGTCTAATTATGCAAAATTTGTGCCAATATTATTTATGTGTGTATTTTGGCTACATAAATGCTAACTATCAAATGATAAAAGTAAAGCAGGTGGCCAATTTAATCCCCAATTTTTTTTTTCCATCGCTGTCATTATCATCACATAATGCTATTAAACACAATACATAATTTTAGATCTGGTGGAAATGACACTGTGTACATGATTTTAAGAAAAAAATTATTTTTCTGTGATGTATGTTTTTCTACTGTTGGGCATTGTTAGACAAATTAAATACATCAGAAGTGCCTATAGTTGAGGAAACACCCATCTATCGCTATTTATTTTTTAGAGTGACGTAATTGTTACACAATGCATACTGTATGTTTCAATGTGGAAGTATTTACTTATGAAATATTTATTTGCTAAGTAGGTCATGTGAATGAGAAGTAATGAGAAGTGGAGACACTTCAGTACAAGGCTTAGATAAAAGCCCACACAGGGGACCAATCCACCATACAACAAGCAGTGTATTAAACATTTATACCATGAGACAGCTTAATATTACTGCATGCAGACCTGTGGCAGTTGATTATGATTTATACTGTACATGTTGCTTTTGTAAGTTGTTCATTGTTTTGTGCTGAAATTGTGTTTTTTTGTTGTTGTATTTTTTTTTACTTTCAGGAGTTATAGTTCAATTTTGCTGCTTTCCAGAGTTTAACATTTTTATTTAGAGTAACTTTTATAGGACAACCCTGCTCAGAACTGGGTTAGACAGTGAAGAAGCAGCCTTTCTTAAAAAAGTAACCTATGAAGAATCCCTGACATACTTGTAAGTAATCTATCCAGGTCTCAAGGGTTTTTTGTTTTTTTATTTCGAACCCCTTAACATTTTTATTTTATCAGATACTTCAGCTGAAGCTACTTTATAAAATGAATAGTTTCAGTTCAAATCTGTGTTTTTTTTTGTCAGTCTTTCCAATGGTGAAAACCTCAGTAAGAAAAGCAATAGCATACCTCTCAATTAACCACATGATTTGAAGTATTAATCATGTCCACTGAGTTTAGTTATGTGCCAAAGTTTAATACTTCATTTAGTTCAAAGTTTGTTCAAAATCCTAACATTGTTCAATTATAATCAAGTATGAGCAATAATAAAAGTGATGCTTCCCTTAGCAAATACCACATATTATTTATTGACTGTTGGTTTATAAAAGCAATTAGCCAACCAGGCATGCATTCAATTTTTATTTTACTTAAAACTACATTTTAAAATATTTGAAACATTTAAAAACATTTTGGCCTGGTTTCACAGACAGGGCTTAGATTAAGCCAGGATTAGGCCTTAGTTCAATTAGGACATTTAAGTAGCTTTTATAAAAAAAAATATTACTGGTGTGCATCTTGAGACAAAACAATGGCACTGACATGTTTTAATATACAAGTTGCTTTCAGTTAAAACAGCTTAAGCTTAAGCCTTATCTGTGAAACCGGGGATAAACATTTTAACAGCTGACTAAAAGTAATTACAAGTTTGTACAATCTATTTTTGTTTTTTGGAAGAAAATTTCAGCACTCCTCACCCTCTCTGTGCGTCATGTTCAAGACGCCCCAGGTGCTAAAAAATTAACCGGAAAACAGCCCAGAAACCCGTATGCACATGGCACTCATCCATATAACATGCCAACAGTAAATAGAAGGCCAACATCACGGAAAACGCTGAGACTGTCCCTTGGTGCCTGTGTGTTTGTGTGTGTCCGTGTGGCAATGTGTATTCAGCTTTGCGTGTCATCATTGCTTCCTCTGTCTGGGGACTAAATGTAGCTCTTAAACACATATTCATGAACACAGCGGCCACTTTAATCCCAGTTCTCAGTCTTTCTCTGCTAGTGGGTCAAAGCAAAGCATATTTTGGTGTGAGATCTTGGCTGCAAGTGCCCCTCTGGGGCTCAAATATTCAATAAGCGTAAACAGAGCGGGTTTAGAGATGGACTCTGGCTAGTGTAAGGTGGCAGCTCATATAGTCAACATGTTTATAAACTCAATGAACTTTTGTGTGTGTTTTAGGGGACTGGGAGTGCTGTCCACTGGACCCCACCGCATGGCATGTACGTTTTTTCCCACCTTGTGATATAATCAGTATATTTAAAGTCAACATGAATTTATGTTCACAGTCTATTTTACCTCCAGAATGTGATATTTATTACGAAGAAAAATTCCAAATGTAGCAAATGTTTTGTTTTGTAATGTTATGTTACTGTAGCTCAAATATTAAAGCATTGTGCTAGCAATGCCAAGGTTATGGGTTCGATTCCTAGGAAATGCATGTAATGCAAATGTAACATACCAGAATTGAGCAATACTGAATGCAAGTTTGCTAAGACAATCACTAAATAGATATTTAGTTATTGGTTCAAATAATTTAGCCTGTGCGGTCTTAAGTGATGTAAGGAAAAAAAATAATGTTCTGAATAAACATTTATAATAACATTTTCTTTTACAATCATTTACAATAAGAGCAGGAAGGTGCATTAAAAAAGTAAATAAGTTCAATTTTGTATTTTATGTTAACTTTAAAGTGACTGAGAACGCTCATGAGTTGTCCAGTGTTATTGAGATTCTATTATAGTTTTTATTATTATTTAGATTTTATATATATATATATATATATATATATATATTCCATTTCATTTTACTTTTAGGTAAAGTTTAGTAATTTTGTTGTGTTCTTATCATTTAAAAAAAAAAAATACATGTCTATGTTTTATTAATTGTTATTTTAGTATATCAAGTTAAACTAAATTAAAATGAGAAATGTTATTTTAGTTAATGTTTACTTAATTTAAAGTAACAAAAATGTTTTTTATGGTTTTAGTTTTAGTTAACTATAATAACCCTAGTTGTGTCTGTCTGTCTGTGTGTGTGTATGCGATTGAGTGTGCAGGTGAAGTAAGGGTTAGATGTAATGGGATGGTACTTTCTCTGATGGGATTAATCTCCTCCTTGTTTTCTTTAGCATCCGGTTACATGGCAGCCCTCCAAGGAAGGTGATCATTTAATTGGCCGAATCACTTTGAGCAAGCGAACAGCCATGCCAAAAGAGGCTGGGGCTCTGCTGGGGCTAAAGGTGAGAGGAGAGCTAAACATACTGTATAAACACAAGGGTTCCTCTCCTCACTGTAATGAAGTCAACAACTACATCATGTCATGAACCATGTACGAAAAAGAAAAAACAAAAACACTCAAAATACAGGATATCCTCAATACATTTTGTGGCGTTTATGAATTCTCTGTAGACTTTACCCATCTTTAATTAATTTGTATTGGTACAGGTGGTTGGGGGGAAGATTACAGAAACTGGGAGACTTGGGGCCTTCATCACCAAAGTCAAGAAAGGAAGTCTAGCTGATGTGGTGGGTCATCTACGGGCCGGTGAGTCCAGCTCTTCCCTCAGTTTGAAACTTAAAAAACTAGAGCTGTAAATTGATTAAACATTGCAATCAAATACATTTAAAAAGTGTGATTTAAAAAGATTTAATGAGGTTCTTTGAATATTGTTATGTATAACACAGGGCCTTTGAGTCAAAAGGTTGAGAACCATTGGCATATATCAGTATTTGCAAAGAAAAGCCCCCGAATGAAGATGATTCAAAGACATTCTATTATTGTTGTAGATGAATAAACATAGACAGCAAGTGTCTTTAGAAGTCAGTATATAATTTGCATATTGTCTGCATTCTTTTCTCAAAAAATTATGTTATTTTACAAGCTTAAATTGTTCTGATGGTCAGAAATTTTCTGAATTTCTTCTCAATGAGCGTGTTTATTCAGTAAAATCTATTTTAAGAATGTAACTGTGGATGTCCTCAGATGTATACAGGAATTTAATGTGACAACACACATTTTGGCTGTTTGTAGGTGATGAAGTGCTTCAGTGGAATGGTAAATCATTACCAGGATTAACCAAGAAAGAAGTTTACAATATCATCTTGAATTCTCAAACAGAACCAAAAGTTGAATTAGTAGTATCAAGGCCAATTGGGTAAGTCATCCATCACATGCCTTGCTGGGTATCTGACTGTTAGGTAACTAACGGCAAAGCACAAAAAGCATTTTTTAGAATTCATTCTAGTCCGGACAAAGTCAAATCACTAAACAGGAGTGTTTGAATAGTCTGTATTTTGTTTAGTTTTCACTATGAACCATTATATTCTACTCTGCTCTGTCCTCCTACCTCTTTAAAAAGATGTATTCATTGATTTCTCTCCAAACTCTTGCAAAGGGTGTATAAATCTAAGCAGCAAGTAAAATAAAGTCTAAGAGATGATTTTAGGAGCTCGTCTCTGAATTCTCTACTCATTTGCTTCTGTCAGCTTTTTTTTAAAGTCCTAAGAATAAACTTGTGATGTACACACCTCCTTCTGTCCTCTGTACAAAACCTCTGGCTAATGATGTTTGACTAAAAAACAGATGTCACTGTATACAGAGTATTTGGACACTCATGTCACTTAAAAATGTCTGCTAAACAAAAGATGCTAGAGCTTTTCTGAAAATGAACTTGTCAAAAATAAGTTTTGAGCAGTTTATCTTGTTTTATCATTTGAAACTAACAAACCTCAAATGCATGTTTGTACTGTATTGCTTTAAAATAAATGCCACAGTTTAGGGTCAGTAAGATTTTATTTTTTGAAAGAAATTAATACTTTTATATTTACAGTAGCAAGGATGCATTCAATTAATCAAAAGTGACACTAAGGACATTTATAATGTTACAAATGATTAATGTTTCAAATAAATTCCCAAAATTTTAAACAGTAGTATGCATTGTTTTAATGTTGACAACTAATGTATGGACATGTGATCTCTTTCTTTTAGTGATATACCACGAATACCAGAAACATCACATCCTCCATTAGAATCTAGTACGTACTGAGTCAAATGAATCAAGAATCTGATCAATATATATATATATGGAAGTATATATACAAACACTATTCAGATGTTATCACCACTTCTTTTTCCTTGTCCCTCTGCAGCAGGTTCAAGTTCTTTTGAATCACAGAAGATGGAAAGACCATCTATATCTGTCCTGTCCCCATCTAGCCCAAGTGGTCTTAGAGATGCCCCTCAGCTACTGCCTGGACAGCTGTCGGTCAGTAAATACTGAAGAAAACAAGGGCAATTCACCATGTTGTGCTTAGAGTTTTTGTTTATTAGCCGTGTATTTACTTGTCTTGCAGGTGAAAATGTGGTATGATAAGGTTGGCCATCAGCTGATAGTGAACGTATTGCAGGCTATAGACCTGCCGCCCAGATCGGATGGACGACCCAGAAACCCATATGTCAAAATGTACTTCCTGCCTGATAGAAGGTATTAATTTGATAGTTGTATATTAGCATATTAGATTTTTCCTGCTGTGTTAATTTTGGTATCAAGAAATTTGTCATTGTATTTTTTTATTATTGTGACACTATACACTACCGTACAGAAGTTTGTGGTTAGTACGATTTTTAAAAAATACTTTTATTCAGCAAGGATGCATTAAATTGATCAAAACTGACAGACATTTATAATGATACAAAAGATTTATATTTCAAATAAGTGCTGTTCTTATTAACTTTCTATTCATTTAGTATCACGGTTTCTAAAAAAATATTAAGTTTATATTGATAATATAATAAGAAATGTTTCATGAGCAGCAAATCACCATATTCATGTTTGCCATCAATAGAATAAATCACATTTTAATTACAATATTATTTCACAATATTACTGTTTTTACTGTATATTTGAACAAATAAATGCAGTCTTGGTAAACATAAGAGACTTTCAGAAACATTACAAAGTTTTACCGATCTCAAACCTTTGAATGGTAGTGTAGATCAAACACTAAATAACAATTTTTTCATTAAATTTATGAATTTTGATTAGTGCTGATATGTGAATCAAGCAATTGTAATTGAGTTTTAATGTTCTCATTATATTGTTTAATGTGTATATTTGTTTTACTCTAGTGATAAGAGCAAGAGAAGGACAAAAACAGTGAAGAAAAGTCTGGAACCCAAGTGGAACCAGACGTTTGTGTATTCTCATGTCCATCGTCGGGATTTCAGGGAGCACATGCTGGAGATTACTGTGTGGGACCAACCCAGAATACAAGAGGAGGAGAGTGACTTTCTGGGAGAGGTACAAAGCATATGTTAACCTTGTCCATTTAACATGAATTGCTCTCTGAAAACATTCGTACACAGTATTTCACCTGACTGTCTGTGAACCTAGATCCTGATCGAGCTGGAGACTGCCCTGCTAGATGACAAGCCTCACTGGTACAAGCTGCAGACACATGATGTCTCTTCCATCCCACTGCCGCACCCGTCGCCATACCTGCCCCGCAGACACGGCCACACAGAAACACCCACCAAAAAGCTGCAGCGTAAGTAGAAGGCCCCGCTGGTGGGGATGTGATCTGAAAGTGTTGAACATGGTAAATCACTTTGTGTTTAAGTTCTTATTCTCTTGCAGGGAGGAATTTGCTAGGAATGAATTCAATTGACCCTTCGCCGGGAGTTTGATTGACAGACGATCTAACCAATCATAACGCCGAATCTGCCATTTTGTCCGACAAAGCAGTCAGGAGTTAGAAGATTAACCTCGGTGGACTTGAACTTGAAAAATAGTGTGTACTGA